>NC_081410.1:112089432-112229432 GCF_030272615.1 Cryptomeria japonica | reverse complement strand
GGATTAAATATGATAATTTTTTGAATTAAGATGTTCATGCACAACTTAAACACTATAACATACCACAAAAATGTGTTAGCCCCGAGGCATCGGGTATTGTCCATAAAAGCATCGCATGGAATTGAAATTGTCTTTGTCCTATTGGTCTAGAGACGTCATACATAGTGACACCATTCCATAACTCCAGCAACTCGTCGATAAGAGGCTCGATATATACATTCATATCTTTTACTTGGTACTTACCTAATCGAATGAACAAAAACATTACATAATTATTATGACCATTTTACTGCAATAATTATAATTAAATTTAGACGACTATATTTAAATGATAAAATACCTGGAACAATCATTGCCAACATTATGTGCTCCCTCTTTATTGACATCCATGGAGGAATGTTATTGTTGATAACAAAAACAGGCCACACTGAGTAAACAGATCTCATCTCTCGAAATGGATTGACACCGTTCGCTGCCAATGAAAGCCTGAGATTACGAGGTTCTTCTTTAAAGTGTGGCCACTTTTCCTCTATATCCATAAATGTTGAACCATCCGCAGGCATTCGAATAATGTCATCTCGACTTCTATTGCGTGCATGGTAATCCATAAATTGTGTCAAGCTAGTGCACTTGAATAATCATTGCATACGTGGAATAATGGGAATATAGCGAAGAACCTTGCGAGGAACCCTTTTTGTTATTTGATCTGTTCGATATCTACTGATATGACATTATGGGCATTCAGTTTGAAATTCATGTTGTTTGTGATATATAATATGATCATTGGGACAAGCATCTATTGCTTGATACTCCTTTCCAATATCTTTCATAACGGTAGATAATTCTCAGTATGAGGGAGGTAGAATATTTGATGGTGGTAACAAAAACTCACCTATCAATCTACAGCAAAAAAATATAATTTGTTATAATAAAGAATATTAATGGTACAGCATGATTCACAGTTTATTATGACATATATGACATACCTTAACATACGTGACATTGTTATGTTGGATAAACCATTCATAACCTTCAAGTTCACCAACAACAATATAGCGGAGAGAAGAGTTGCCTGCGAGCCTTTGTAAAGGGCCTCAGATGCCTTCTCAAGTAGAGGGACATCATGAACAACATCAAGGTCATCTTCATCATCATGATCAGTTGCGCGAGTACTAAATGAGTCATGGATCAATGTATTTGTACCATCATCTTCAATTGTGTTTTCTGGCTCATGCTCGTCATCTTCCATGGGATCATTATCTTCAGCTTCAATATTCACACCTCCATGTTCATCCACTTCGAAAACCATATTCTCAGGGTTGTGTTGATCCATACCATGTGCTCTAGGGTGCTCGACCTATATAAAATTGATAAACATAAATAAACCGTGATCACAATCTCATCATCGCGTGATTTATTATGTATATAAATTATCAAAATGATATAATGAAAAAATTACAAATGGATGATAATCATGTCCACCTTCAATGTGACCATGCAGCCTACAACTTTAACCCCTTACAAATTTTGCACGGACAATAACATTTTCCATCGCCTTTTCTTTTCAAGTTAGACCACTATCTAGCAATTGTCTCCTTATTTTGTTGTTTGTTGATATTGTCTGACATGGTCTTTCTTCACAGGCAAGAAAATAGAAATTATCATCATTGAACAAAGCATCTTATTGAATTTAGATTTCTAGTTTGCTTATGGTACATCACACAACATGGATAACAAGAAATACTCAATAAATAAAAGGATTCATTGATCTAGTATTATCACAATCTGCACTTGGCCTTCAATATTTTCTCCTCCTAACACTGTTTATCCATTACCTGTCAAGTACAGAACTCTAAAACCTGTGGCTATTAAAATACATAAGACAACATTGTAGCATCTTATAATCATCTGTTATAAAACCAAAGCACTTGGGAGTGATTCTTTTGTTTGTCATAGTCCAGGAAAATGGTGTCTACTGGAGCCTTGAATAACTGACTAGAAAGATTTTTAATTCCTTTTCTTTTTCCTTCTGATTTTTTCACTGTCACTTCCATCCTTCGAGTCAGATGTCCTCGCCCTTTTCTTTCTTCTTGTTTTTCCATACTCATTGTCATTCTTTGAATTATTTTTCTTTCTTGGTGACTCCTTACCACTCTCACTGTCAGTTTCACTCTCAGAATCTGAGTCTGATGTATCAAAATCTGACAAACCTAATGAACTTGAAGAATCATCATTAGAGGTAGATTCATCTGACTCAAGAATAGACTTTTGTTGCTGCATTACAAGCCTTGGCATATTCTTCAAATACTCATGTAAACTCTCAGTGATATCACCAAGACCAATAGAAGTAAACAAATTGATAGCAAACCATGAATTTTTGGGATTGTCCTTTGGAGAAATTGAATCAAAAGACTCCTGCATTGTTGGATCGTTCAACCTTTCATTAAGCAACAATACACCAAGCTGCTCTGCCAGCTCCTGCAAGAGAATCTTTATAAAAATAAGAGAAGAAGAAGTAGTATCTTCCTCTGTTAGACATATATAAGCAAGATAATGCCATGGAAGAGCATCTGTGCCAAGTAAGTGGGCCAAAAACTTTGCAACATTATGCAGTTTATTTGTTTCCAGTATATGTATTATAGAATATTGTTGTACAAAACACTTATCAAAAAATTCCTCATAAATTTTATTGATCATACAGAATCTTTGCCCAAGAAGACCATAATAATGAAGGTATGTTCTCTCTTGACCAGGTTCAAGCTTGATCTTTAGTAGCTTATGACCAGCTTCCTCAAAATTAACACTAAACATGATTGTCAAATAAATTGAATGTCTTAAATTGACCAAGTTTGTCTCTGTCTCATCCTGTATTCTTAGTGCTTCCTCACTTTCCTCTTCATCATCATCATCATCATCTGAATCATCACCTGAATCATTCTCCCCTTCTGCTTCATCTAAAGAAGCATCTCCAAGGATATCTTTCTTCAGTTTTTCATAGGTTGCCTCATGCTCTAAGAAATCAAGATCTGGCTTGAAAACATCCAAACCAGCTTCTTGATCAAGTTCATCTTCTAGGAAAACTTCTTGTGTTAACTGATCTGGATGCACAGCTGGATGACCCTCGAACTTAGCTTTGCAAATTGCAAAAAGGCCTTCAATTAAAAATTGTACTCGTTTGTCAATTTCCCCCTCATGGAGAATACCTCTAAATCTTTCAAAAATCCCATAGAGACCTTTGGGTGAAAGGTCTTGCAACAAAGAACCACATTCTTTCATGAACCCAACAGCAACCTCTACACAGTCATATGTGGGGTTCTCTAGTAAAAGGGTGAGAAGTTCCAAGGCAATGATCTCATGTGCAACTTGTTGATTCACTACATGAGCTATGAATTTGGCTGCTGCTATCAACATGTGCTTGTCATTGCGTTTGTATGCCCTCTTAAGCTGCAAAAGCAGATTGCCAACTTTAGGAAATTTTGTATTTATCACAACAACCAACGCAGCAAAAACATTTGTAAATCCAGGGGATGCCATTTGGGATTTCATACAAGACCTACAAAATAGACCCCTCCCATGGATGAGATTCTCTGCAAACAACTCTAGAATGATGTTCTTGATGTTAGATGCATTTACCTTATTTACTAACCCATTGATACTCTTCCGAAGGGCATCCCATGTCATGCGTTGGTATTCCACACTACTCTTGTCTTCCATATCTTTCATCATTTGAGCCAGCTTAAATGGGGGAATGTAAACACCCCCACTTCTTCCAACACCCTTCTCAGCTCCTCTTACACCACCTTCAACATTCCCATTCTGAGATGGAGCAGACAAAACACCAAAAAAATTCACTTCCACTGCCTCTTTGTCCCTCTTGTTTCCAAAAGCCCCTTTACCACTTAATTCGTGCTTATTTCTGTACATAAACCCATCAGGAAGCATGAGTTTTTGCATATAATCTCGCCCAAATATTTTACAGTTATTTTTCATCAAGATTCCCTCAGGAGCTGGCAAATCCTGCTTCCATACTTTAATTATGTTTTCTCAAAGGACAATCCTAAAAATCCATGCATTGCAAACAACTTTTTACACCTTTGTTGGTTGTGGTGGCATCACAAAGAGTTTACATCAATAAATGAAGAACATGCCAATGTTTTTAATGCAACAGTAGAAGTCTATCTCTTATTCAATATCTCTAGTGAAACCCCCATGATCTTTTGTTGGAGTAGAGTTTGTTATATTCTAGAAAGGGTCTTGTCCTTTGATAATGGGATATTCATCTACCTCAAGAAATAACTATTCTTTTCTCCAACAAGAAGTGGAACTAAATGAAGATCTAGCACCATGAAATGAATCCTTAAAAGGATTACTATAGTTAGTTTTGGTAGATAATGATCTGAGTAAAATACTAGTGTGGCTTTAGGAAACATTATGTACTAGCTTAGCATACTCTAACAACTTTGGTGCGACAAGCTACATCCAATTAAGTCTCCATCGGTATCTCTATTGTGTTTATGAATTGGGATTCAATGTACTCTTTTTTTACACAAATTTTACTTTCAACTGAGGAGGTTTGTATGTACTTACTTGTCTTTCTATTGTATCCCTATTTCAATAATTTCTTCTATCAACAAATCATTTGTTGTAAGTTGTACAAGTGGAAGCTTGAACATGCCTTCCATGCTAGCCTTGTTGATACGTTCAATGCCATCTGATGCAACAAATCTTTAGAACTCCACTATTTCATTGAAGAGTGAGTAGTAGGGACAATCTAGGACACTTACAGATGTTTTGCAAGAGAGATAAATAGACCTAAATATTATGGCTTAATAATGATCAATAGGTAAACAGATAAGAAACTCTCAATATCAAAATGACTTTCTGAATTGTCTTTACTAGAAATGGATAGATCTACTAATAATGGCTTTATGACTGTATGTCAACTTTAGACTCAATCCAAGAAGAGCTAGAACTAATATGCGATATCTAGATTTATGATCTCTATAATATAACAATCCCATAATTATGTTTCCACGCATCTATACCACAACACAAACATCATGCTAGTGTTCAGCCATAGCAATTGATATCCTAATTATAGAATGTGAAATATGCACATAACTATGAATAAAGATTAAGAAAAACAAAGAAAGATGCTTATTGCAAACATAAATGACTAATGGACAAGAATTGAATTCATTGTAGATAGTTTTGAATATCAAATTCACTTATTTGTGTGCATTTAGTAACTCATGTACTTGTGGCCAACCATTTATCTCTTTCATAAATTAAACACTTATTAATAAGATTAAATGGCTGAGTAATTATGTTTTAGTTGAAATTGAAAATAAAATATTTTATTTCAGGACAGCTCACACTATTACCCTATCATATTTTAGACTCTCGGTTTTGTTAGTAGTGGTTTGATGTCTTTGGAGCTGATCATTGCATTTCTTTAGTTACGTTTGCCAGCGTACTCCCAGCCTGTGCCAAAATGGGAGCTTTGGAACAGGGTATGAACATCCATCAAAGCATAAAAGATAGAGGAATTTTTTCAGATGTAGTTGCAACTGCACAAAATGGATTTGTTGAGAAGGCTTTAGAAACTTTCAAGCAAATGCAATCGGCAGGTGTAAAGCCAAATTCCACGACCATTGCTACTATCCTCCCTGCATGTGCCAAAATGGGAGATTTGGAAAAGGGTATGGACATTCATCGAAGCATAAAGGATAGAGAAATTTTGTCAGATGTTGTAGTTGTAACTACCTCAGTAGACATGTATGCAAAATGTGGAAGCATAGACAAGGCATGTGAACTATTTGATAGAATGCCTGAAAGAAATGTTGTCTCGTGGACTGCAATGATTGTTGGATATGCACAAAATGGATTTGTCGAAAAGGCTTTAGACACTTTCAAGCAAATGAAATTGGAAGGCATAAAGCCAAATTCCACAACCTTTGCCAGCATCCTCCCTGCCTGTGCAAAAATGGGAGCTTTGGAACAGGGTATGGACATCCATCAAAGCATAACAGATAGAGGAATTTTGTTAGGTGTTGTACTTGCAAATGCCCTGCTTGACATGAATGCAAAATGTGGAAACATGGACAAGGCTCGTGAATTGTTTGATACAATGCTGCAAAGAGATGTGATCTCATGTGAACAATCAACACGCGCATATACGGGAGGAAGGGATTGTTGATACAAAATTGAACGCTCACTCCTCAATCACAGTTCTATGGTTTTATGGGATTAAACTAGGACAATTAACCACCACATGTATATTTTTTGCAACATGAAATTAAAAACTAGGGCAATTTGAATCTACCTCCTGCGTGGGATTGCCTTCGACGCAAGTTTGATGTTCTTGGGGGTTGAAGTCGCCACGAACGCCTACGCGGGATTGCAATTCACAAATGAATTCCCCGCCTCTTTTTTTATTTTGTAATGGCCGCTGTCATCGAAATTACGATGAACTCGAGCACTTTTTTGAAAAAAAGAAAATTCTCATTGCTAATGCCTTCTTCGTAGAAACCAAATGGGTAATTGCCGTCGGAATTACGACGAATGCGGGCATTTTTTCAAAAAAAAATCAAATTTGGCCACAATATACCTTCTCCGTCGGAAACCTCAGTCAGAAATCTAGTCCAAATGTATTAGTGTATATCTTGTGCATATGATAGATGCAATCTTAATAGTTCAAATTTTATAATATTGGTTGTAAGCCACCCTCCGATAGTGAGCCATTATATTTTGGGCAATGAAACTAAGGCTTTGGTTTATTCATCTTTCTTATCCCTCCCTTTTCCCTTTCATTCTCTATTCTAATCCATTTCAAGAGCACACCCGTGTTCTTAACCCACATTTCCTCTCGAGCGGGCATACCACGGCTTCCTCATCGTCCTTTCTCAACTCACCAATGATTGGGGCATCATGCTACTAGTCCCTATCTTTTTCTATCAACTAGATTTTATTCTTCTTTGACATAACATCACTTCATGATGCTATATCAAAGAGGGGCAAAGGTAGACACATAAAATTGAGTAAATTAATATTTAATTAATTATGTCTTTTTTGCATGATTAATTTAATTAATCATATTAGCCTAACATTTCCTTCTAATTAATTAAATTTATTTAATTAATATCCCCTTTTCACTTCTTCCAAATATTGATTTATTTCAATGAATCAAACTCACCTTTATGGAATATTCCATTTTTATCCCTAATCCGAATTAGCTAAATTAATCCATGATTAATTAGGCTAACTTCGTGATTCCTACAAACCTATCATCTAATCCCCTCATTATCCTAATTAATCCAAAGCCTAACCAATGTTAGTATTTATTCAAATTAAAAATACTACACATCTACCCAAACCCACATGTGACTCACAAGTCACTTCACATGTCCACATCACCTTTGACCAAGGGGTTCTCACACATGTGTGAGGATGCTCTTCCCCATAGAGCCACCCTACTCTTTCCCCTTTTGGCCCGTGTGTCATAAACTCTCTTCCACTAGCCCTTACACCTTTCCACAAGTATTTCCACTTGTCACCTCTTGGACATCCCAAGATTTGCTCACACATGTGTGAGCACACTTACCCTTGCACCCACTTCTCCTTGTGACACTTGTCACAAGGCTAAGCCTTCAAACCTGGGACCATATTCCCTTACAATCTTAGCCCTTGATCAATCTTCAATCTTGATCGTTGATTTCCAAGCCTCCAACTCTATAAATTGAAGCCCTTATCTCATATGAAGGATCCATTTTTTTAAGCATCCTCCTGCTGGCCTTTGATCTACTTTTTATCATATCATTATGCTGCCCTTTTATCCATAAATTATTGCAAACATGTTGTCCTCTTGACATCATAAGAATCTCCATAGTACCCTCATCATGCCCAAATCATAACCCACATAAACTTAGTTTGTTATGCTAGTTGAGAGCATTCCACACTTAACCCTACTCAATTCCCCACTCTTCATTTTACAGCCTCAAAGCAATGCGGTTCATGGAGATGAGGAGGACAAGGAAGACCAAAATGGCCTAGGGAGCATCATGAGTGAATTATTTCTTTATGTTCATGTTTCTCGTTTATGCTTTTTCATACTTTCTTGATATCATGCTTGAAATGTTTTTGGTTTGTTTATATATTGACTAACTTTACTAACCATTTTATGTTGATACAGGTTAATTAGTTTAACCAAATTTAAATCCCATTCCTCCTAATTAATTAATTCCCCAACCCATTTCCTCCTAATTAATTAACCTAGTTAATTAATCCCCTTTTTTCCATCTCATTTGATTAATTACCTTTAGTTAATTAATCCCCTTTTTGCCATCCAATTTGATTAATTATCTTTAATTAATTAAATATCCCTTTTCCCAAAACCCCCATGGATTAATTAATTTAATTAATTAATTAGACTCAAGTCCTATTTGAGCACATGGCTCCTACATTTTAACCACTTTCTTCCAAGCCTCCCCCCAATCCTATCCTAACCAACCCTATCCTTCCAACCCTATCATATCCTTGTCATCCTATCCTAGCCAACCTTATCCTATCCCTTCTAACCTCCCACACATGTGTGCACATTCTAAACAATATTCCCCATTTTGAGGAAAATATCATATTTTGGGTGGCCTTGCCAAAAATATACATGTGTCCCAAAGGACACATGTCTCTCTCTCCATGTTTGGGTGGCTTTTCCCAAAATGGACACATGTCATCCCTCTCTCTCCTAGTTGAGACACTTGTCCCTTTTTGGAGGACAAGTGTCTCCTCTTCACCTCCCCTTCCCTTCCTCATCTCTCCTATTTAATCCCCCTCATTTTAGACCAAATCATCCACCCTTTTTTAATCATACCGTCATTCTAATATTGAGGTGTATGATATATTGTGTTTTCTTGGTTAATTAGCTTTCTTTTTAGCCCTTAGTTTAGCATGCACATTTTTCATCGCACGACAGTGATACTTGAATTTGTTGTTGTTTTAACAATCTTACATGTAAGAAGAGTTTTTCTTCCTTGGAGACCAAAACCTTGTATTGGATTAGGACTAGGCCATTGACAAAACATAGCTTATGTAAGAACTGAAAATTCCTATTACACATATGAAGCAAAGGTTTATGAGCAAACAGAAACTGCAAATGTTTTCTATTGAGTATAAGATGTGTTACCACTGTGTACTAAAAATTTGAAAATGAAAAGTGAAATAAACTAAATAGAAATAACCTCGGTTATAATCTTAAAGGTACTAAGAATCAAAAAATAATAAGGAAAAATAGTGACGTCAAGACTTTACTCAAAGGTCTTATTTTCTATGGCATAATATCTATAGAGTAAAAGCATTTCTTTTGTTGGACTATCTTTAGAAGATTATAACATGGAGTTGGATTTTTAAAAAAGGTTTTGCTAGACTAGGTAGATTCTCTTTGTTTCATAAGAGGAAAAGAAACATTCATCTTCCTTTGTTATGTGATTAGGTTACCATAACTTGGAATCTTTTCCTTGAGTTTCTTCTAATTCTTTGTTGTACAATATGATAAACTAAGATTTTCTTATGAATATTAATTATTATTTTATTCTAATAGATGAATATGAGTATCATAGTTTTAAGAGGTGGCTTCAAATAAATAAGAGTTTTCAAGATAAAATAAATTTTATAGATATGTGGATTCTCACAATTCCAATAACAGTAACTTGAGACTCATCTCAAATACTTCACTGTTACCAAGAATAGCACACCAAGAAGAATGGGGCTAGTGAGAAGTGCAAAGGATATTCAAACATTAGGTGCAGACAGTATAGAAGAGGCAATGGATATTATCATTGTCATGCAAAGGCCTAGTCCCACAATAGATTCTGATGCCCTCCTAAATGGCAAAATGTTAGTTTAAGATCAAACAACACAAAACACACAAGACGTTAGAGTTAATCAATCAAAAACCAAACACATGAAGGCATTCCAAGAGAGATACTAAAAACACATGCTAATGAATCTAACTAAAGAAGTAAGACAATGAGATATCTCCAACTATCTCTCAGCATGATATTAGTTCCTTCTCCCTTGTTCCTCTCCTCTCCAAGTTCCAAAATAGTGTAGCTCTCAGCAACTTTTTGCACTATGGATGCTTATGGAGGATTGAGATTGTAGTATAGCTCCTAAACATGAAATGAAAAGCTAATAGTAATGCTAAAATGATGTATTTTTAACCAAAAGACAAAAGATTAGATTGTTTATGCTAAAATGCTCTCTAAAATGTCTATAGTCTAAATGCTTACAAGTTTTCAGGATCTGGATTATGAAGGAATGGGCTCTATTTATAGGAAAAAAGGAGCAATGGATGGCCAGGATTGAAAGGTTTAATCAAGGGTCAAGCTTGAAAGTTGGGGATCCATGTGCACAATTGGCACCAATAAAATAGTGACAAGTGTCAACACAGGATTGGGTTGAAAGAAGAGGTTGGAGGCATTAAAGGCCTGAGAAGACTTCATGGTTATCTAAAGGCTAAGGATCAAGCCTAAATTAGGATTACCCACTGGATTAGGAGTTAATCCAAGGATAAACCTTTGTGCAAATGATTAAGAGATAATCATGGTCAAAGCATTAATGACCTGATGAGACCCTTGGGTTGAGTAGAGGTTGAGTCAAAACAAATGTTTTAACCATGTGGGAGGGTTTGAGTTAACCATTAATGGTTATTGGAGACTTTGGGGATTAAGTGGTTGAAAGTTGGAAGCCTTTAATGGTTTTCAAAGACTTTGGGGTTTTTGGTGGTTGAAGGTTGAAAACCTTCAATGGTTATCCAAGACTTTGGGCCATTTGAGAAGTGACTCCATTTTGCTTATGAATGTGACAATAATTAGGGGATGGATTAGGCTAATTAGGAAGGGGTTAGAAGAATCTAGAAGGGGATTAGATTTTGCAAGTGGATTTGGTGGGTGAGGGAAAATAGGATTTTATTAAAATAAAAATTCATTTATTTCAAAATGTGTGCAAGTTGCATTTGTAGGAAAATGCAAGTGGGGGGGGATAATGATTTAAATAAATGTTAATTTATTTAAAAGAGGAAAAGGGGGATTTTAATTAAATAAATAGATTTTATTTATTTAATTGAATGGAATTTGATTTGATGAATTAATTAAAATAAATTGAATAATTTATTTAATTAATAGAAGAATGTTTGGGGATGAATTAATTAAATATTAATTTAATTAACTGATGGCTAGTGGATTTTTAATCAAATAAATATGAAATATTCATTTAATTAAGCTGGACAGATTTATGTGACTACAGATTCATTATGGTCTTTTGGGTTGTTGGAATAAAGTGGTGAAATCGAGTTCCACACAATGATAATGCAATCCCTTGATCAATTTATTCTTTTCAATTGAAATGGAACAAGAGAAAGAGTGGATGGATCTAGTTCAAATGAAAACCCACACCAAGCAGATGTAGCAGTGTGCTGATATTCTGAATAAGCTCATGTCACATAGATTTGGTTAGGTTTTTAATGTTCCTTGATCCTATTAAGTTGAATATCCTAGACTGTTTTCAAATGCAATGAAATATAATATTCTTGGTAATGATGTCCATCACGTAGACATTACTTGTAAATAACTGTATGGGAGAATCAAGTGTTGTTAAGACTAAGTTGGCAGGATCTGAAGTTTATAGAAAAACAACACAGCGCATCTAGCTCACAAATCAATGTTTTCAAGCAAATATATTCCTCCCAAAATCAAACTAAATCTAAGTTAAAATAAACCGGAGAGAAAACGTTATCATGATTAATACATTTTATTCTTACCGACTCATTAGGAAAGAAGGGTTAAATTAGGAAAAAAAATTGTTTCCATGTTCCTATCTACCTATATCAATTGTATCCACATCTAAACTCCACCAAATTCGATAAAAATCCATTATCTCGCCATATTCATGATAGAAGAAAACACACTACATAATCAAAAGCAATCTTAAATAAATAATGTTGGAACAAAAAAATATGTGTAAAAGGTACATATTCAAAACCTTCAAAGACTCAAAGATCCATTCCTTCAAGATAATCTTTGGATGTAAAGGTACTAGTAGGGGAGGTTGGAGATGCTAATGCCACTAAGATTGTGATTGCTAACTTCTGCCCACTAATGTAGTGACCTTCACCTAAGAAAAGGAACACATATTGGGTAAATTAGAAAAAGAAATACAATATAGTCGGAATTTGTAGAGAAGTGAGGCTGCATATAAACACTAATACATTTGGCCTAAAATTCCGACGGGGAAGGTATATTGTGACCAAATTTGATTTTTTTTTGAAAAAATGCCCGTATTCGTCGGAATTCCGACGATAATTCAACATTTGGTTTCGATGGAGAAGGAATTGGCAATGAAATTTGTGTTTTGTTTGAAAAAGTGTCCGTGTTCGTCGAAATTCTGACAACCACGGGCATTACTTCAAAAAAAAAAGACCAAGTCATTTGATAAACATTAATCCCGCCTCTTCGTCCCGTCAACCTTTGCCATATTCACAAAAAAATGGGCATTACAAGGAGGCAAACAGTTCTGGATTGCAATGCCGCCAAGATCCGGTTGAAGAAAAAGGGTAGGGTAATCAACCAATTCATTCACAGGATGTTTTCTTGAAGAAAAAATCATTATGTTTGTGACAATGTGTCGAATTTTCTTTATGTAGTGATGAAATTGTTTGAATTTTACATAGGAGGTTGCATTTGTGTTGGTTGATGATCAAGTTGTATCCTTCTTATAATGAATTTTACTGCTCATAATTTTTTTTTCCTAGTTTATATTCATTGCCTGATAGAAAAAGAGATAAATAAGATTGAATTGGATGGTGGATCAAATGAAATGATCAATTATTCTCTTTATAGGCATAACCTCTTAGGGTAGACCCTAATTAAGGAGTGGGATGACCTAAACCTGCATGATCAAATAGGGAAGAACCACAGATTATGTCACTCTTGTATCCGACATCCGCTGGAAGTGGCCTGAACGTAGTCTCTAGCTGAGGAGCTTACCTTGGGTATGGATGCTGGTATATATGGTTGTGACAGAAACTCCCTGTTGCAAGACCATGAGACCACTGTGTAGTGATCGAGTGCCAATTTTTGTCAGTGTTTTGGAAGGGAGGATAAGTGTGGTATAAAATGGAAGCTGAGAGGTATAAGGTTATGAGGTGTGGGTTAGGATAAGATAGGGAGGTAAGTGATGAAGGATGTAATGGTGAAAGAGTAATTTAAGATATGTTAGGGTTTGGAAGGTAGGAAAGTGAATGGGGGGAGATAAATGGATGTGAAGGATGGAATGGGGTTAGGTAGGTGAAGTAAAAGTAAATGTGTATGAGGTTAAGGTTTAGGATATGATGTAGGAAAGTGAAGGAGGTTAAGAGAGGGGATATGAAAGGTAGATGGAAGGTAATAATGATAGGAAGTGAGGTAAAGGTTATGAGGTGTGGGTTATAAAATAGGGTGTAGGAAATGGAAGGAAGGGTCATCCATGCCATAGTGCTTCAAGAGGAGAACATTCACATGAGGGACAAGAAGAGTCATATCACTTTGATAGTTTTCACCAAGATGAGTAGCCTGAGTATGGACCTCAAATCTTAAAAGCCTTATAAAATTTGATAGGTGCGACACGGGATAGGTTTTCACCCACAACAAAGACACCTCATGAGGATCCACTGGTAGTAGAGGAGCATATACTTGCATCTTGGGAGCTTATTAGGAGTTTGCCTTGAATTTGGGAACTACACATAGAGGAGATAAAAGATTGATCAATACACATTACCTGGCCTCATCATGCATAAATACAAGAGGTATAGACTATAGTAAGCACATATCATGAGCCAAAGGATCATATTCGAGAGTTGCTTCATCCCCAATCCTCTACATTTTTAAGATCCACAAATGGGGTTGAGGCTAAGCCTTGGTTACTTAGCTTGGACTTATGCTTTGGGTTGCATCTATATGTGAGCAACCTAAAGGCATAATTTGCAATGCAATTTTTGAGAGGACTTGCTTCCACCTTGTGGTACTGGGAGGATAAAATGCACCAACTCACATTGGAAACCCTCTCATGGGATACCATTTTGGAGTGCTTCAAAGTGTGTTCTATTTCAAAATATTTTTGACAGAGATGCATAGATGAGTTTCACAATTTACATAATGAGGTTTCATAGTGGCTCAACATGAGAGTTAGTTTTTGGAGTTCTTGTAGTTTGTAGATTACATTCAAGACAAGTTACTTGTCAATTATTTCATTAGGGGTGGAAAGCCCAAAATTTCAGTTTTCCTACACATGGCCAATCCAAATGACTTTACAGTTGCTATGGAAAAGTCTCTTATTGGAAAGGAGGTACATGGGAGGAAACAACAGGCATGAGAGAAGTTTGTAACCTTGATCAAGGAACTAAAGTGTCCATAGGCCTCCCCATCCTTCAAAGGAGAATTTAGACTTACTATAGGATTTCAAAGAAAAACCCAATAGTATCAATATTACGGACAAAGGTCTAGAGCATAGTAGGGGCCATAGGGTAGTCACATGTGACCATCATCGACACAAGGATATTTTAGGTATGAGAGACTATAGGGCTATCAAGCTAGGCTTTCTATGACGCAACAACCTTTTAGGGGAGAATCTAGTGGTTTTAGTAGTTAGGATCTTCTAATTATGGTGGGGCCTAGCCAACATAGGGTTATATGAGAGGCACATGTTATGTATATGTTAGTATCAGACAGAGAGTTCCCACAAGGTTTTAGAGTAGGTGGACACCATCCTAGGATGTCAAAGTAGATAGTTGATATGTGGGTCTTTACCCATCCAACCACTCAACATATACCACCATGGGTCTTTACCCTCCCAAACACCCAAAGGTCAAAGGAAGATTCATTGCTGCAACACTCACTTTTTGTGGCAGTCTCAAGCACTTAGGACAGTCGCTCCTTTCATGGCCATTCTTCTTCACACAACACTCTCTAACATTAATTATGATGATAGTGTACCTCCTTAAACCTTCCACCAACACCAAAGTCAATACCAAACTCTTTCCCAATCTCGCTAATGGACTAACTCAACTCACTGTCAAATTGTGACAGTTAATGCAAGGTTTAGGACAGTACTAATTAGGATCTTCTAATTATGGTGGGGCCTAGCCAACATAGGGTTATATGAGACAGGGGTAAGTTCAACAGTGATGTGTATTAGATTGTCATCAAAGTTTCCTGTTAGTGTTACTTTGTATCAGCATTAACCACTTATTGTCATTTCATTATAATCAGTTTGTTATTCCTTATAAGAATTTATAGTATTACCATAATTTGTATAACCTGAATCTAATTGTATTATGTATTCTTGAGATTATGTGCAGATATATATATTTATATGTTATGTCTGGAAATAACGTTATGTTATTTTAATGTTGTTTGAATAAATAGATAAAATTTACCTTCTTAACTTAATATGATATTAATTGTCATTGACTTGATTAAGAACATCTTAATTTATATTCAATGATGCACAAACCTAAATTTAAATATGTATATCATACTGGATGATATATACTCTAATGCTAACTCAGGAAATTCATGATTATACATACCTGACACTGAACTTGCCCTTGTCTTTATCCCTGCTGGCAGACTATCATTATTCATCTTGTATGCTCTCTAAACTTGGGCATTAAGGTTGTCCTATGCATTATCACATGACTATTTTTTCTTGTTCTTAGGGTTGCCTATTGCTCTAAACATGATTAGGCTTTTTCATTATGTTGACTACCACCTTTAATGTACTTCCATCATGAAGACTTATTACTATTGCCCTCTTTCACTGTCACAAGATGACTAAAATGTTTGCATAGGTGACTAGATCTATTCATGTGAGTTCTCTTCATAATATTGGTAATTGTCATACTTTGATCGTAAGGATACCACCTTACCTCTTTATGTCTTGACATGATTCTTTGTTCACATAGTTATATTTTTGTCATAAAAACTTGTTGCCTCATACCATTTGGATGATAAAAAAAACTTCTACAAGTTCCAATACCTTTGTCCTTGAACTGTCTTGGACTACATAACTACCAACTTGGCATTGTTCCCATATGCTTGTGGTGAATTTCTTTGTTATCCTTGGACATACTTGCTATGATTTGTATTATTGATCTTTGTTTTTCATTTATATTAAACTTCTTTTGATTGGCTCCACTTTCTCCTAAATCTCAATCGTCGCCCTTTGATAATTTCTTTGCCAAAAAGAGATCTCAAAATCTATCATTGGACTGTCTTTTGATGTTGTGACTACTCTGAGATTCATGCTTATATTCTTGTGTTCCTAAGAATATCATATTCTCCATTATTGGTTCTTTATACAAACCTATATCTTTTATCATTGGCAATGGTTTGCATGCATTCATAGGAATTCAGGGCCAAGAACAAATCTCTACTCCTTGGTGTCAATGAAATCCCTCTAAGCATGTGTTTTCTTCATCTCTAAAACTTTTCTTTCCACCCCTGTTGTCTGTAGCACTTCAGACCTATAAATTAGGCATGAGCTTTTAATCTCTATGTTTGGCTGCTATAAAACTTCTATTTGGATTGTAACATTTGTTGCTCCATCTATTTTTTATCATCTTCCCATTGTTCTACTCAATATCGTCTACCTAATGGCTGATATCTATGTGGTTTCTATGACTATTAACCCTTGGGGGTTGTCATCATATCTCTGCAAACATCTTATTTTGGCCCTCCTTATGTAATATTCACAAATTACGATCTCTCCTAAGTAATTGATAACGATTATATATTTATCAATAAACAATCTAATTTGAATGCAAATACTTTTTCCTTTGCAATGTAAGGTGTTGGCTTTGGGTTGAAATCCTACCTCAATCTCTGATCTTGGTTGAAAACTCTTCTTAACTTGCTCTTTCACTACTCGTTGAATCTTTGGGACTATCGTTTATATGCATGATTCTTCACGTGGTTCAGATTATTGCATTTTTGTGGCTTCTTTGGTGGTTCAGTAGGTGTATAAGGGTTTACACGCAACTTTTTTTTAGTAGTTAAACTCATTTTCACAATGAAGGAGCCCAAACAGGAAGAAAAGTTGACATGAACACAAAGATACCCTGAATGCCACGTGAAATGATGATGATAATGGATTTTAATAACGTCCATGAGGCCAAAGCAACCCATGGGACCCACAGACAACACACACCCTATAAAATCAAGGCATTATGACTTTAAACAACATGTAACCTCTTCTCAAGATCTGCTCTTCTTCAGTGAATTTTAATTAGCAAACTTAACATTTTTTTGAGTTTTGTTTCCTCAAAAAGCCTGTTTAAATTATTTATTTTCAAAATATCTTCATAAATGTCACTATATGTCGAGCATTTCATGACAAAATGTCATTCCATCTCTATTGCTCCAGTGTTACAAAATAGGCACGTTTTTTTATCCCATTCTTCTTTAGGCACATAAGGGATATAAATAATGGAAGAAAGAGATACGTGGGGGGGAAAGAGGTTTAGGATGTGGGTTGTAGAAGGGGTTGGAGTTAGGATATGTTGGAGAATGAAGTGGAGTGGGAGATATAAGGGGGTAATGAAAGGGTAAAGGGGATGTAGGTTATAATGGGAGTTATGAGGGGCAAGGAAAAAGGGTAAGGGGGTAGGGTGGTCGGTTAGGATAGGGATAGGATATGGGTAGGCTAGGATGGGGGTAGGTGATAAGATGGAAAGGGTAGGTTAATAGGTGTGTGATAGAGGTAAGCTTAGGGAAATAAAGGAAGTAAGGCTTATGGGATGTGGGTTAGAATAGGTGATTTTAGGGGAATGAAGGGGTAAAGGGGTAGGTATTGTGGAGGGGAGTGTGACATATAAGGTATGAGGGGAAGGGAGATGCTAGGATAGAATAGGGATAGGGGTAAGGTGGAAAATAATTTAGTGGAGGGAGGTGAGGGTGTAAGATGGAAGGGTAGGTTTAAGTTAAGATGTGAAGGAGGTTAAGGCATGGGGTATGAAAGGTGGTTAAAGGATATAGGATAGGAAGGTAGGTGAGTTAGAAGGTATGGTAAATGGAAGTGAAGAGTGTTAGGGGAGGTTGAAATGGGAGTGATTGGGTTTGGGCACCCACTGACAGGATCGACAGAAGTGGAAGGGATTATGCCTTGGATGGACAAAGGGAATGTTAAACCTCACTTCATTTCAAAGAGAAAGACTTGGCCAACTCCTACGCAACTATGAACAAAAGGTTAACAACAAAGACTCGACAACAACCAACTAAGATAAGACAACTAACCTAGAAAGTGAAAAAGTGTGTTTTAATTGGTGAAGATTGGGAATAGTGTGTTTTGGTGAAGAAACATGATGTGAGAAGTTTGATGCAAAGGCAAGGGTAGAACTCAGTATTTCATATTACGATAGCAACCACATTGATTAGGAAAGCCAAATAAGGTCTACACAAGGGCAGCATTAGTCATGTAAGTATGCATGAGCATGGGAATGGATAGTTACTTTCCTTTTAGAATAACTTGTGTCTGTGACTCTCTATAGCTTGGGTCTATGACTAACTTGGGTCTATGACTCTCAATGGGCATATCACCTTCTCTAAATCACCACAAAGCCATTAGATATGTTTTGAGATGAAAAAGAAGAGTTAAATGGTTTTGGTTCAATTTGCATAATTTCTATGTTCAAGTAATTTAATTTGGTATATTATACTGAAACATGATTTCATAACTAACATTTCAACTTCTATATAACTAGTTCTATAGCCTGATTTTTTTGCCTGTGAAGAAAGACTATGTCAGACAATATCAGCGAACAACAAAATAAGGAGACAATTGTTAGATTGTGGTCTAACTTGAAAAGAAAAGGTGATGGAAAATGTTATTGTCCCTGCAAAATTTGTAAGGCGTTAAAGACTAGAAGACTTCTAATCAAAATGGCTAAGAAACATTGTAGGCTGCATGGTCACATTGAAGGTGGACATGATTATCATCCATTGGTAAGTTTTTCATTATATCATTTTAACAATTTATATACATAAGAAATCACTTGATGATGAGGTCATGATCATGTTTTATTTATGTTTATCAATTTTATATAGGTCGAGCACCCCGAAGCACATGATATGGATCAACACAACTCGGAGAATATGGTTTTCTAAGTGGAGGAACATGGAGGTGTGAATATCAAAGCTGAAGATAATGATCCCATGGAAGATGACGATCATGAGCCACAAAACACAATTGAAGATTATGGTACAAATACATTGATCCACGACACATTTAGTATTGGCGCAGCTGATCATGATGATGAAGATGACCTTGATGTTGTTCATGATGTCCCTCTACTTGAGAAGGCATCTGAGGCCCTTTACGAAGGCTCCCAAACAACTCTTCTCTTTGTTGTATTGTTGTTGGTGAAATTGAAGGTTATGAATGGTTTATCCAACATAACAATCTCGCATATGTTAAGGTATGTCATCTATGTCATAATAAATGGTGAATCATGTTGTACCATTAATATTCTTTATATTAACAAATTATATTTTTTTGTTGTAGATTGATAGGTGAGTTTTTGTTACCTCCATCAAATATTCTACCTCGCTCATACCAAGAATTATCTGCCATTATGAAAGATATTGGAATGGAGTATCACGCAATAGATCCTTGTCCCAAGGATCATATTATATATCACAAACAACATGAATTTCGAACTGAATGCCCTGAATGTCATATCAATAGATATCGAACAGATCAAATAACAAAAAGGGTTCCTCGCAAGGTTCTTTGCTATATTCCCATTATTCCACGTATGCAACGATTATTCAAGTGCACTAGCTTGGCACAATTTATGGATTACCATGCACGCAATAGAAGTCAAGATGACATTATTTGAATGCCTGTGGATGGTTCAGCATTTATGGACATAGAGGAAAAGTGGTCATACTTTAAAGAAGAACCTCGTAATCTCAGGCATTCATTGGCAGCAGACGGTGTCAATCCATTTGGAGATATGAGATCTGTTTACTTAGTGTGGCTTGTTTTTGTTATCAATAATAACATTCCTCCATGGATGTCAATAAAGAGGGAGCACATAATGTTGGAAATGATTGTTCCGGGTATTTTATCATTTAAATATAGTCGTCTATATTTAATTATAAATATTGTAGTAAAATGGTCATAATAATTATGTAATGTTTTTGTTCATTCGATTAGGTAAGTACCAAGTTAAAGATATGAATGTATATGTTGAGCCTCTTATCGATGAGTTGTTGGAGTTATGGAATGGTATCACTATGTATGACGTCTCTAGACCAATAGGACAAAGACAATTTCAATTCCATGTGATGCTTGTATAGACAATACACGATGCCCCAGGGCTAACACATTTTTGTGGTATGTTATAGTGTTCAAGTTGCGCATGATAATTATAATTAAAAAAATAATTCCGACGGCAACTAAACTTTGCACCAACGGCCAAACCATCGGACCAACACCATTCTCATCGGTGCAAAGTTTCTGGTTGTCGTCGAAATTTCGACACCAACTAAACAAACATCCGACGAGGATGTTGTATGTCTGACGGCACTTCCTTGTCAGACGTTCATCGATGCATATTACTGGGGGAGTGTCGGAATTCCGACAGCCTTCCGACGACATTTTTGACCAAAAGTGCGATCATGGCCATCATCGGAAGATTTCACGATGTCGTTGGAATTCTAACGTTCAATGGCATCGTCGGAAAGTCTGACGATGAGTTTACGACGGCTTCATTTGTCGACAGTCCGACAAAAAGTAGTCGAAATTCCGACGATTGGCCATCGAAAATTAGCCCCGAATGTACTAGTGAAAGTTGAAGACAATGAGGGTTTGTTCTACTTACCTTCCTATTGTAGAGGGAAGAAAACACTCGACTGCTTTGAGATGTCCCAGAAAAAATAAACCAGTACTAGTAGAATAATGCATCAAAGTGAAATAAATAATTGCATGTGGATAGTTATAAGATTTATGAAGATAACAATCTAAAAAGATTTGCTAAAAAAAGTTACTTTGTCATATGGAAAAAAAATTCCACATCTTGTCATTTCACAACTAACAAAATGATTCTTATTGATTTGAAATCATGTTAACATTTTTTTGTGGAATTTAAAAAAAACTTTCCAATCTATAAAACAAAATTAAGATAAAGCTTCTAACTTAATATAATTGTATTGTAAAATATAAAATAAAATACTAAAAAACAAATATGTGAATATGTAATATTTATAATTTTCTTCAAAAAATATAGCATATGATAGTATAATAGTATTATAATATAATATATTAGAGAAAAAACTTATGAGCACTTCATCTTATATAGTTAATAGCTTTTGAATAACTTATTATTATATATTAAAATGTTTATAATACTATATGTAAGAGAAATAAAATACAACAAATGTAATTTAATGTTTTTTATTGTTTTAAAACTTAGAATAAAACTTTAGAAAGTTAATATGTCAAATAACAGGAAAAAAAATGAATATGATAGAATAATAATATTATAATATAGTTTGGTACATCTCTAGGGACTAGTCTCGCCTCAACTTGCCCCATAATGGGAAACCTGTGCTGAGTCGCGGGGATACCTGGACTACCAAAAAAAAAAATTATAATATAATATATTATAGAAGATGTTTATGAATTCAACATTTTAAAATTAACAATATGTTCAAAGAAATAGGTCGGCTTATGACAATTGCAAATAATTTAACACTATTCACAAATAGTAGTACTATTGTCGATACATTACAAATATTTCAATTGTATTAGAGAAATACATGGAAAATTTGCCACAACAATTGACAAATGACAATCATCCTAATATTACTATACACTGAAAATGTCCAAGAGAATCAGAGATAAAAAAAAAAAAAAAATTATGATTTTAAATAAATAAAAAAGAATAAAAAATTATAAAAATCAACAAAATTTAATTCTCAATGCCTATCGACCAATGTTCTTAAATTTAATAAAATAAGGTGAATGCATTCTATGAACTAATAATAACAAGACTGCGTTGCAACATAGTTCCTACCAAATTCAAAGTAAAAAAATTAATAGGAGAATTGACATAAGATAGAGACAATTGATGTTATATTGAAAAAACCATTTCAATTAATGTTTGCAAAAAAATTTGGAGTAATGTTTCAATCTTAAAGAAGAAACACAAAATTTGTTCATGAGTCCTAGCAAAGATTGCAAAATTGATAACAGCAAAGAAAATGTTAAGTGTATCCAATAAACAAACTAGTAATTCCTAGGTTTAAATGTAGATATTAATTAAACTATTCAAATAATATAAACAAGATAAATTAAATAAAAATTAATTTTAGATTTGTACAGATGCATTTTAATTATTTTTAAATCAACCTCTTATACTTTTGTTCAACTCTCTTCCTCCCCAAGAAAAAGTATGAACTTTGCACCACTGCTAATTTTTCTCTCTCAATATAATCTGTTTTACTTCCATCTGATTTTAACTTGTTGGGTGTAGGTAATACTGGTGGGTCACAGTATGGCAGGCATGAGTTTGAGTTTAATGATGGAACAATTCCCAGAGACGATCAAAGCTGCTGTGTTTTTGACAGCATTCATGCCTCTCAGTGGGAGTTCTGCCATGGAAATGATAAGTGAGGTGCAGGCCAGAATTCAGTCATGGGGAGACACAGAGTTTGTTATGGGAGAGAACGGAATTCCCATATCCTTCAAGTTTGGCAATACTTTCTCAAGGCAAATCTTGTACCAAAATTGCCCAACTGAGGTAACAAGTATTATATCTTCTGCCATTGATTTTTATTTACTTGTATGTTATGAATGATTAATGTGGAGAAATGAAAGTGCAGGATGTTGCTCTAGGGGAATTGCTCCGGAGGAAGTTTCCAATAATCCAAGGAGAGGTGGCGTTTAGTGAGGAGAGATATGGAAGAGTCCCAAGAGTATATGTTGTGGCCAAGGATGATAAGGCCATTTGGGAAGAGTTGCAGAGGAAAATGATAGCTGGAAATCCTCCTGATAGAGTTTATGAAATGGAAGGCTCTGATCACAGTGCATTCTTTTGCTATCCTTCTCGTTTGGCTGCGATCCTGCATGAGATTTCATGCAGCTACCACTGAGTTTGCTCAGTGTGTATGACTGAAAGCCAGGAAAAAATGGGAGATGAAGGTTCTGTAGTCTTTGTCTTGCAAGTACTGCACCTTTTTCAGAGGAAGACTTGACTTGTTATAATTAACTTCCTCTATTTTATATTTATGATAGTATGTATTATTGTTTTTTAATCTCTTATGATAATGGTACTACATATCATTAAATATTAAAATATTATTGGTATCAGTTTGCAAAATCAATGGCATTCTGTCATTAGCTAGCATGTCCCAGCGTGCCCCATTACTGCTATACTATACTGTTTATACATTAGTCTAAATCAGTCTTGATGACTGAAATGTACCATTCTATATAAGCATTATTTCAAGTCAATGTTGTTCGATGGAGTTTTTTTTAGTCCTTTCACTCACCATCACCATCAATGTGTAATTTATGTTAGTCTCAACACTCCCAATACCAATAGTTAATTTTTTCAAGTTTTTAAATAGTACCTTAGATTCTGACATATTTTAATTTTTTTATGTGATTTAAGAGTTTATAGTTATTGTTTTCATTTTTAGATAGTTACAATGAATTAAGAGGGTTAGTAATACATGCAAAGTCTCATACATATTTTTTAAAAATAGAAATACATATATATATATATATATATAAATAAGATATTTTATGATAAAATATTAGCGCTCAAAAAATATCTTTGCACCTCATATCTACTAGTAGCCCACATAAAAATTAAAAATTAAAAATTAAAAAAAATAAAAAAATAAAAAAATAAAAAATAAAAGGTTTTGAATCAAATCGCAATGCAAATAATCTTTGATTCTCTTGATCATGTGATATTGATATGTTTTTCTCCATTCAAAGCTTTTTCTGCAATTCACTGTGGGATGATGTGATATGTCCATTGTATATGTTCCTCCTTTCCTTGTAATCAACTCTTGTGCAAGTATCGATTCATTGAAGATAATCATCGATGGAGACAAATGCAAATGCAAAGGGAAAGGGAGGGGCACACTTTGTGCTGGTTCATGGAGGATGTCATGGAGCCTGGTGTTGGTCTAAACTCCTCCCTCTCCTCACAAAGGCGGGCCATGATGCCACTGCAATAGATCTTGCTTCCTGTGGAATTCACTCACTGGAAGCCCATCAAATTCAAACATGGTCTGACATAAATCAACCCCTTATCCAATTGTTCAACTCTCTTCCTCCCCACCAAAAAGTATGATCTCTGCACCACTGCTAAACTTTTTATCTCAATACAATCTTAATACAAGTCCATCTGATTTCAATTTGTTGGGTGCAGGCAATATTGGTGGGTCATAGTATTGGAGGTATGAGTTTGAGCTCAATCATGGAGCGATTCCCAAACAAGATTAGAGTTGTTGTATGTAAGGCCTTCCCCAAACCAAGCTTTGATTTACTTAGTTGACCATGTTTGACCTATTAATAAATGCTTTATAATTCAATAGAATGGACTATGTTAGGCAGATAGGTTGTGAGAAAAATAATTGAACCAAGTTATAGAGTTATCGCACCTAGTGGTGTACTTTTGATGTGTTATGAAGTACAAATCCTAAAAGACCCATTGATTGGATAATCTTGATTTAACGTATGTCAGCTATGTCTGGATGTAGAACTTATATGATTTTGTGATGGGTGACATTTATGAATGTGGATGCTTCATTTATATGCTTTATAGATACAGAACTCTAGATGATCGGTATGTCATTATTGGATTTGCGGGACTTTACTATGAGGATAGAAATAGGAATGCATGTTTTAATGTATGGATCAAAATTATGTGAATGATGATAATTGTTATGTGGATTTATTTGGATGAAAGATGTACTGATTGATAAATGTATATTGTATGCAGAGTGTTTGTAGTGCATTATTATTCATGTGTTTTATATTATATGAGATTATTTGGAAGTACTAATGTGTAAATTGAGTTGCGCAGGAATTATCCATGTGACCATGGGAAAATTACGGAGAACCAAACCTAGACTTATGTATGTTCGTAAGCCAGGGGATTGTCTATTTGGAGAGACAACACCCCGTTTGTGTTGTATTTTATTCGTAACAGTATATGTTGCATGAGTGTAAAGTGTTATTTAAATTTAATGTGTAAAAACCACAAGAGAGGATTTCATGTTTTAATTTGTAAACAGTGTTTTATTTGTGTCACTTGGTGGGAAAGTGTTCGACAATAGCTTTTTCTAATAATGTAGCATGATGTCATAAATACTTTGGGAAAAGGAATCTTTGGAGAGGTCAACATATGTTTGACCCGAAAATAAACTTCAGAGGGGTTTAAAATGGGTTAAATGAACACCTAGGGGTAGTTTAATAGGGTTTCCTAAAGCCCTTAAGGTATACATGTGTGGATTTAAGTTTAAATGTTTTATTTTTGTCTCTTGGTGGGAAAGTGTTCGACTATAGCTTTTTCTAATAATGTAGCATGATGTCATAAATACTTTGGGAAAAGGAATCTTTGGAGAGGTCAACATATGTTTGACCCGAAAATAAACTTCAGAGGGGTTTAAAATGGGTTAAATGAACACCTAGGGGTAGTTTAATAGGGTTTCCTAAAGCCCTTAAGGTATACCTAGGGGTTAGGGGTAATTTTAGGCAAGTTTCTACTTTTAAGTGACCTTTTTGACACTTTAAAAATCGGCTTTTCTGAGTTGTGCGAAAATTGAAATTAGAAGTTTGATCTTAGTTGTAAACTTTCCTTTTCGAATGAGAGACTTTATTTCCCATTCTGTCTTACTTTCCTTTTTGAGTTTTAGAAACTTGTGAGAACTGAGAGAATGGGCTTCTTAAGCAAGAATTGGAGAATTTGAGGGTAATCACCCACTCTCCATTTTTGGGGACAAAAGAATTTTGTAAAGTAAAAAAAGAATGAATTTGGTTTGAGAATTTTAGCTAAGGGTAGAAAGAAAAGAACCGTGGAATTGGGCTGCTCATCCTCAACAAAACTATACTACCTTTTGGGCAGATTAAGGTTGGTCGTATTCATCATGTAATGGATTTCTTATTGCATGTGTTTGTAAGTAATGTTTGTGGAAAAGATTTGTTTTCGTGCATGCTCTCTTGGAAATTTATTTGGTAAATTGTTTTATACTTTGTATGTGTGTTTGGGAGTAATCAAGATCTCCTACTCTTGGGAGAGAGGAGGATCTTGTGGGTGGTAGAAGTGACAGCCCTCGAGTGAAAGACTCTCGTTATGAGAGCGATCACAAGGGAATTTGTGTGACCCTTGTTGCATGGCTTGTTTATGCATTGGGGGTTATAAGGAGGGAAATAAGGCATGAATGTCTTGGGGGGCATAAGGAATAAAGGGTTGATTATGTTATACTTGATGTATTTTGTTTGCCATGAGGTGGCTATATGCTTTAGTTTGTCGTGAGGTGGCTATCTGTTTGGCCATACTTGCAGTCTCCTCAGGGTACTTGGTCCACTACCACCCTTGAAAAGACATCACCAATGTGTGGTGCAGTGTAGCCCGGGTTGGGGTTGTGTTTGAGTTGTGTATTTTTCTGTCTTTTGTGTTTCCATGTTTGTTGCCTGTCTAGGGCTTAGTTCTCCGAGCTCGGGGGTGGCTACTAGTTAGCCTAGGCTGGGAGGTGAGCACTCCATGGTCATAGCCTATGTTTTATTTACAGGTTTGTTGCAAGAAAAGAAAGAGGACAAGTAGAGGTTGTTGGATTTTCAATTGTTACAGAAAAGATGTGGAAATGGAATATATATGTTTAAAGTAGCAACATTGTAATAGGAAATTATGTCGTATCTATCTTTCGAAAAGAAATGTATCAAATGTTTGTAAAAGCCTCATTGAAAAGAAATGAGAGATCCATTAGTATTGAAGGTTATTTCATAATTTGATGTACCTTATAGAGGTGAAATATTGTTTTATGCTATACTAAAGAAATGAATCTCGATTTAGTTCCTAAAGATTTTCTGAACTTTAATAATTGTAGGTTATACAATATTTAGGAAAGAGAAATGAAATTTATTTTACTCCTTTATGCATATGAAATAGATTAAGGAAATAAAGAAATGATTTAATGATTGCATGCATGCTGTTTTCGAATATGAAAGTTCCAATTTAATTTCTATTGCATGGCTAAGTTTAAAAGATTCTAGATAAATTAAGTTGCAGGAATTAAAATCGCATATGTATTTGCAGGAATTTAAGTCTGGAAATTTAATAGTCTATTTAGTTTAATAATCACATATGTGTGTAGTTGCTGTTAAAATTTTCGTACTCTATTATTTATCTTTTTCCAGAAAATAAAATCTATACTATCCTTAGTGAATTTAATTCTGATAGTTACCTTATTTTTGGCAGAAAGTAAAACTATATTTAGATAAATCTAAATTATTTAGCCTATTTTTTATTAAAGCAACAAGGTTAGCAAAGAAAGAAATAATTTAAGTGCATTCAAAATATGTTTATTTAAGTTTATATCTAGAATATATGTATATAAATAGAAAGTATATATATATACATATATATTTATTTATAATCATAATTAACCCATATTTGTATTTAGAACGTAAAAGATATATATATATATATATATATATATATATATATATATATATATATATATATATATATATATATATATATATATATATATATATATATATATATATATATATATATATATATATATATAAACTTATTTTAAA
Source organism: Cryptomeria japonica (assembly GCF_030272615.1). NCBI lineage: Eukaryota > Viridiplantae > Streptophyta > Pinopsida > Cupressales > Cupressaceae > Cryptomeria > Cryptomeria japonica. The sequence continues at coordinate 112,201,556 of NC_081410.1, read as the reverse complement.
ATATATATATAAAAAAAATAAAATAAATAATTTAAAAAAAAAAAAAAAAAAGTTCGGCCACTCCTCCATGGGTTTCGATTTTGATCGGCCCTGCAATGCGAGAAACTAAAAGTAAAACCCTAGCCCGGGTAGGGCTAGGGTAACATGAGAAAAGAAGAGTTTTTTTTGAAGAATTTATAGGGTATTTTATGATTTACATTTTAAGTTAGGGTTTGCATGCATGATTTGTAAATATAAATATGTGTGTGTGTGTGTGTGTGTGTGTGTGTGTGTGTGTGTGTGTGTGTGTGTGTGTGTGTGTGTGTATTTATAGAATTTGAAAATATGGATGAATAGGGCAATTTTTAGTCTAAATACTTTTATAAACTTATATATGCTTTTGATAATCAAATGGGCATATTTTAAAAAGATGTATAAATTTTAAATGTTCTGGAGTTCAATCTTGTGAAAGATTTGGATGAATTTGGTAAATTAATTTTGGAGATCTAATTGGATTTTCATAAATAGATGGAATTATTAAATAAAGTAATTAAATAATTAATATAAGAGGATAGTGTAGGGGCATAAAGATTAATCCCTCTAAGCGGACTAAACCTTGTGAACCCTATTAACCCAAGAGGGAACTTTTATTAGGTAAATTAATCATCTCATTGATGATTGGCACTTTAATTGTAACGGCTCCATTTGATAATATTAACGCAAATAAATAGGTTTTAGTATTGAATTAATAGAAGCCAATTTCTTTATAAAATTAAGTATTAAGGAGGAACGTAATTACAGGATGGAGGAAAATTGATATGTAATTAATATAGAACCAAGTAAATTATGTTAATGCCTAGTTAAAAGAAATGGTTAAATTTATGTCCTAATATTCACAAGCGAAATGATAAAGACTTTAGAATGAATTTATATTCCCTTATAAATTGTATTCGCCCCACTTGATTTTAGGAACTATCGTAAATTGTTATGTTAGTATTTAATATCAATTAATAATTTGTTAGAACCTCATGTTAAGTTGTCATAACTATTTAAGCTAAGGTTGCATGTGAATAAGTGTCTCAAAAAAAAAAAATGTCAGTTGTGTTTTGCCCTAAATTTTGGGCATGACATTTTGGTATCAGAGCCCCAGGTTCAAACACTGGTGAACATGGGCTCCATTCATAACTTAGTTGAAAATGAATTATGGCTTAAAGTATAACACCTAGGTGGAAACTTGAGATATAACAAAGTGAAACATAAATAGATACAACAGATCAACAAATATCAATTCAAGGGGTTCCAAGGGTCATTAAAAGCCCTGAATTTAGAAATTATTAGTCATAATGTTTATGGCTTAAATAAAACCCCAAAGGCTGCGAAATATTCAACTATTTATTCATATGAAGTAATTTCGGTGTCTATTAACGAAAAAAAAAAATTAGACCTTTTGTACCTACGAGGTTACCATTCAATTGGAACCTAAAACGCAATAACTACCTTAATCAAATTAAGTATGAGGAGTTAATATTTTGATAAAATACCCCTGATGGTAACTAAAGGAATGCCACCCATCGAGATATGTTCTTGACAGGGCAATCAAGCAAGATAGTTAGACCTAAGATAAAGACACTATAAATAAGATAAATAAGAATCAAGGTAGATCAAAATAAAATTTTAAGCTATGTGAAATTAGGATGGTTAAAAAGATCAAGGCCACCATAGGAGACAACAATGAAGGAGAGTTAAGAGGTACTCTTGTGAATAGTAAAAAGAAGCAATAACCTATCCTAATGATTAGGTACCTTAAGAATGTGATCATGTTAGATTTCTTATTAAGAGCATTTGTTAGACAATGTTTGTAGCAATATAGTGAAGCTAGAGTTGGATAACCTTGAAGATAAGAACTAAACTGATGTATAACAATCCCCTTGATCAGAGAACCCTAGTAATACTATAGGTGAGTTAAATAAGGAGAAAGGAGGCATGAACTTCTTGGGTAAAAACATGTATTTACAATAAACCCTAAGTTCATCCGTGGTTATATAATTAGGGGAACAAGCAAGTAAAACCTCAACTAGTTCCTTTATGGGAAGATAATCTTGGAAAAAGTAGATAATGGAAGAGAGAGTAGAGTTGATATAGGAATCATAAAAAATAAAAATAAAAACCCATTGAAGTGCAAGGAGTGTAAAAGTATTAGGATCCTATAATCTAGAAATGTGTAACTAGATGTCGTTCAGAAACTAAGGAGGAAAGTGCAACCCAATCATGGTTAGTCGCTAGGTGCAAGACAGTATGTAACACAATTTAACTACTAGGCACAATCAAAGAAGCTTTGCAAATTTTGGCACTCAAGTGTGAAAGTATGCGAAAACATTAAGTATGGATGAAGCAACATGCGGATGGAAAAGGCTTATGGAGAGATAGTATAACAGTATTTTATTACCAAGGTTTTAATGAAAGATCAGTTGGTAGTCTATAATCTTTTATGGGAACAATGATAAGGGGCGGAACTAGGTGGCTAGCTATGGGAGAACTTGGAAATTCTGGGAGTCTTAAGACATTAGTAACTATGGGACATCCTTATGTTATACCGTAATTGGGTAACTGGACATTAGGATGGTAAGATGGTTGATTTAGATTGAAGAGATCGAAGGTTGTGATATGCCGAAGTTGGCTAGTAAGTAAAGATAAATAAGTAATATGGAATAAGATAACTTCCCTTTTACTAAATTTTAATTAAAAGGATGGGTGTTGGCCACTTTCGAGTGCACACCCCCTTGATTTTATAATTGCATAAGTAAAATAGGAGAGAATAAGATCACTTTCCGAGTTGTTTGAATGTTGTCCTGAAATGTGTGAGTAGAAATTGTTGTCAACCATTATCGACCTTACTTGACAATGAATCCACCCCAAATGGCTCTTAACCATAAGTGTTAGTAATTTTGGCAACAAGCTCCTACCTAATGAAGGCAAGTGAATGTTAGAGGTGAAAATATAAGAAGCCAACATAAGATGCTAAGAGAACAAACGATGTCCCTAGTAAAATTATATGATTACATTATACAAATCCTAAGAGATTCCAAGTAAACAAGTGTCAATTTTTGTATCAAATTATTAACCGTGCGTGTAAGACATGAAAGTGTCGATGCTTGAAGCTACCACGTGACATTGTGTCAGGGCTTAGCATATTAAAATAATTAATAGAAGTCCAAGAGGAATGGACGGAGAATGGTAGAGTTAGTGCAATCACCTGTTAGATATAATTAAGGATGGTAACAACCCTAAATAGATAGTGGATTATATCGGAAAGTGTTGCTTGAAATAGTTAGCACGTGAAGGTTAAAATGGAACCTGATTTATTAAAATGAATGCGACCTCTTGTATAAGAATGTATTTCATAAATCGATAAAGAAATTTAAAGAATCTAAAACCTCAAGCGTCTAATAATCACTTCCTAACACACTCAGGATGCGTGATCTTGGGTGATGTGCTGCGGTTACTCCCTATAGCATGGCTGGAATGGTCATCTTGTTTCGAGTTTGATTCGACATTAATTTTGATTTTCTTTGAAGAGTATATTGTGACACTGGGGCTAGAACTTTCTTTTTATTTATTTTGTTTATGAAGAGAGGACCACTAAATTTAGGTTTCTTTTTTTATATGAACTATGGCACTTGCCGTGTTTCTAGTTTTAATATTTTTTTCAATTGCCGGCATTTTTTCTTCTTTTATTGGACTTGGCAGAAGTAACTTGTATTTTTTGAAAAAAGTGTCAAGTGGTCATTTTGATGGTTGATATAACTAGCCCTAGTGATGTGATTCGTGTAATATCTATCATGTTCGTAGAACCACTGATAGCGTGTCAAGGGACAATACCGCAAGGAGTGAAAATTAGGCACAAGAATTAACAAAGAACGTGTTTCATCAAATTAAGATAAAGGAAGGAATATCCTCCTAAGTAAAATTAATTGCGAGTAATCTGAAAGAGAAAGTTTATAACAAAAGTGTGACCGAGACCTAATGAATTGCGAAAGTAATGATTGTCGACTGATAAATTTGGTATGGGTATGGAGATGATTGCATGGATGATATCTTAAATAAGTATTAATAAGTTCCATCACTCCCTTGGAATGGGATTGTAGTGTACCTTAATGTTTGGAAATGGCGAATAATGTTCCCTATAAAACTTAAACCTTGTAGCCTAGGATTATAAAAACAATTTAATCCCTAGTGGTAGGAAACTACCCTAAAGAAGGGCGGAATTGAAGAACCTAAATTTGATTTTTGCCTGGTCGCCTAAGAAAGTTGGAAGAAAATTATGCACCTAGGACGATTTAGCAAATAGCGTATTAACACCCTAATGAGGTGCCTCGAATGTAGAATAAGTAGATTCGTTGTGATTAAGTGTGATGTCAATTTTCTTAAGTAAAATGTATGGACGAGAATACAGTAGAATAGGTGATTTTACAATATATATTGCAAATATATTAAGGACGTGAGGGTTTTATAAATTTAACATCAAAATACAAATATTCTAAGGTAACTTTTATTTAACAAATGTCAGAAGTATGGGCAAAAATTGAAAACAATTTCATCACCATGGAGGACAAATTGGATGCATATTTGAATTTATTTACACTTCAATCAAATAGTGTTCATTCAAAAGGCGTGAAGTGGCTAAGCAGCGAAGTGGAAGGAAACCTACAACTTCAAACCATTATCAAGTTTTACTGTTGAAGAACAATAGTTATACAGGTATTTAGAAAACTCTTATCCCATCCATTGAACTATTATTCCCATTCATCTGTTTTAACTTGGTGATGTGGCAATATACAAAACTAGATCTATTTTTTTGTTTTGGATAAGTCTGCTAGTAAGGGCCAGTACCCTTTCTATTGATTCAAAAAACAAGATTACATAGCCAGAAGTACATTAGTGGTAGAGATAACCAATGTTATCCCCAATTACTTTCAATCTCTCTATAGTTTCTTATGGGAGCAAATCTTTATTTTCCTCCATGAATGTTGAAAAATTGTTCAGCGAGTATAGTTTCCCCACTTCCTTCCTATACAGCTTCCATGCCTTTAGCATTTTGGTCTTCTTGCCCTCAAAATTTAAATCAAAAAAGCCCATCATCACCTAAGACATAGGCACCATATCCAATTGGTCCAAGGTCATCATAATGCTTGAGATGTTCTCCTCCCTAACTGTGCATCTCACTATCGCATTCACATTTAGAGCATATCCCAATATCTACATGATGGGGGCAAATAAATTTGCATACACTACTCCATCATGCACATGGCCTTTTGACCAAAAATCTGGGCCAAGGATCTTGATTATGGCCTATTTTTTTCCTCATTTCCCTACTGAAACAATTGATACACCTTCTCCTCCATTGATTCTACAACTGAGTTCAAACATGCACACCTGCATATTACTCCAAAGGATTCTACCATTTTTTCTCAAGGGCTTGAATAAGAGATGGAATTGGTTTTCTATAAATAGAATCCCACCTCTCTCTACGATGCCAAGACTATCCACATAAATGTGCATGTAAGATTTTATTGGAATCGCCTCCTGATTTGTTCCATGTTTCTCTTTTACCAATCTAAAATTTGACCATCAAAATATGAATATCTCTACTCGAAGAGGTCGTGGTTGGTTTCCTATTGTATCACCTTGTCTTATAGGAGTTCATCATGATGCCATCTCAGGGCTTATCCTAGAGGTACGTTGCCACTGAACTTCCTATGTTCACCTAACGTGACAAAACCATGCTTTTTCTATCCTGGGAGATTCCTCTATTTTTTTAGTCAAGACATGTGAGAGATAAGGGTTTGCCTCATTCTCTAGTTCCATCACATCCATCAATTAACCGACCCCAACCCAAGGTGGGTTACTCATTGCCCCTCAATCCTCTACTAAGATCTCATCACACCCTGGCCACGTCTCCCTATCCCCAATAAAGCATGATCTAGAAAATGTTGACAACAACATAACTCTTTAGTTTGCTACTATTTTGTTGTTGTAAAGAGTATAATTTCTCTCATTTCTAGATGGCATGTAGCTTCTGTCAATGAATTGTGTTAATTGCAATCATTCTCTTTTATGTTGTTTGAAATGTGTTAACTACAATTACACAATAACACATGCGCACGCGCATGCATGCACACACACACACAAGAATCCCAAGGGCTATCTCAACTGGTTATCACCAATGTTGATGACCATTTGGGTAGTTTTGTGCAAGCAAGTGCCTAGTTCAATTCCCCTTAGGTTCGAGTCCATTACTTAACCAATTCATAGCTACATGTGGATTGAAATGCAGATGGCTCCAATGGTGGATATGTAATATGTCATTGTTACCAGTGAAGAAAATTTTGTTGTTGGCATAGGCATTTGTCGAAAAAAATTTACAATTGTTGATATTCGTCATGAAATTGTGGATGATGAACTCATGAATATCCTTTCTATTTTATCAATGGACTTGGGAATCCCTTATATATAAAGCAAGAACAAAAAAGGAAAGCTACAACAACACTTATAGGCATTAAGAGGAAACATGGCACATTAGAGTTTGAAACACTGGAATCAAATATAGTGGAAAGTACACCAAACCCTGAAAACAATAGAGAGAATGTGGAGGAAGGTATGCATAAATAGCTAAGAGTTGGAGATCGGTCTGAGTTAGTGGAAGAAAGCATAGTTATTGATCCTAATGTATTGGCATGTTGGATCAAAAAGTGAATAGTTTAATGGAAGAATTTGTCAAGGAGAAGCTTACTCTCAAAGTATATTCAGAAAAGGGAGAACCTAAAATAAAGATTCATTGTGAAAGTTGTGGCATTGATCATGGAACAGGGGAAGTATCCATGGCACCGTGAACAATTCGTAACTTTAGAAACAATTATATGAAAACAATGCTCCGCCAACATCACATTTTAATGGAGGGAAATGATGAAAATTATTCAAGTAGCATAGAAAAGTAGACAAGAATGATTAGAGATCGATTTGAGATTGATCAAGCAATTAAAATTCTAGATGATTTCAACAAGACACAATATCCTAATTTGTTCAAGGTGGTGGAAGCAACACTTTCAAGCTATGAGGATAAGAAAAAAGTAAGAGTGGAATGTACACAATGTAATTAATGGTTTTGTTTGGTGCCAACATGTGGTAATATTGTCGGTTCTCTAAATGAACACATGAAATCAAAGAAGCACACCACTACTACAAATGAGGCTTCACATGATATAATTGTTTTAAAGAGTGGTAAAGCCAAGAGACCCAAGAATCCTACCAATGATAAGTCCCAACAAATTTTGACTAGGTTCTTGGTCCCATCATCACCATCTATATTACATAGGGGTTCTACAAGTGGAGATTCTTCTACTTCAGGTGTGTTAACTAAAGAACTTTAAATTTATTTTTAATATGATCTTTTGGGATTTCTACATTAGTTGTGTTATCATCTTATTACACTCTTATTAACAGTCATTCATCACAATTTATGTCACAATATTGGGGGTATTACTATTCCTATATTAATAGAAATAGGGAGAGATTAGACACAAAGGTCCCAATGGATGATCAAAGGGGTGTATAATTATGGGCCATAGAGAAGCTTACCAAGATGATGATATGTTATGAGGGTAATGAATATCATATTGATGGCACATATAGGCATATTCATTGCAAGAGGGCTTCTGAGAGAAGGATCCCATTTGAATCATTGGCATCGAGCTTTTGTAAGATGATTCCAAAATGTGATAACTTTAGGGTCTGTTTATATCATGAATCAAGGTGTTCCAATAAAATACATGAGAGGGATACAGTGAGAGGGAGAAGACTAGATTATTTGACTCAAAATGAACTCAAAATAGTTTCTAGGGATTCAAATACTAGTCAAAGATCAACAATGCGAGCTTGTTGGTAGGAAAAGACAAAGGTTGTTATACTCTCTAATATAATGAGATCCCTAAAGGAGAAGTTGTTTGAATCGACAGAAAGGAAGGATGATTTAGGTTTTGCAAGGATGTGTGTGAGGCACATAAAGAAGGAAAATTACAAGGTAAAGATGCAGTTTGGGGTTTTGTCAAGGATATCTTTCACAACCTGATGCATTAGAAGGCAGGGAAAAGGTATAGTAAATCCAATAAATCCCATTATGAGATGATCTAGTTATGGGGAGGTTTAAGATTACATAGCCTTATTAGCTTTAATTTGGATGGCCCTTTAATTTCTACAACTTTGAGAAAAGTTAGAAAGTCATTGGTATACATCCTGGAGGAGCACGACTACATTTTTGAGGTAGTAGGAGAAGTGTATGCTTCTTATAAAACCAAACATGGTATCGATGGCCCAATTCCTATGTACCTTGTTAAAATGAAACTATTATGAAAAAGTATGTTAGGTGGGTAGCTCAAAAAGTGATAAATTGGTGGGTTTTTGTGGTAATAAAGAAGAAAATCAATGTCAATTACATTTCATGGTGATAGTTGGTGAGGGAGTTGTAGGCTATGATATCTTAACAAATTATTTTTAGAACAATGTTATTGGCCATTATGCGCATGTTATTATTACAAACCCTTTACATGAAAATCTTCCTCATTTGGTTGTGGATGCTCACTCTTTCTCCTTCGCCTCCCCCACATGCAATAGGTTCAATGTAAATTTTGTTCGTCAACAATGGAAAAAGAGATTTTTTATGGAAGAGATGTGAAAAATAATTTGGGACCTATTGTTGGTCATTCCTCAAATGGGGATAGTAGAAGAAGACAACTTATGTTGATGTACTATTGTTCCACATAAGGTATTTGATATAAAGATCCTTAGGAAGGGTGGACACTAAGTGGGTTGTCCAATGGTTGCAATGTAATAGGATTGCATGACCAAGACTAAATCCATAACGGTAAAAAGCTAGTGAGTCCTTTATTTTGCAGTCAAGGAGATATGATTTTAGGAGAAGATCTGGTAAGTTTTAAGCATGTTAAGTTGTTTTAGAACACTTTTAAAGTGGATGATCACAAGCTTAAAAGTGAAGATATGGAGAGGATAGATTGATAGAATTGGGGTTCGGCATAGCACACTGCTTCAAGGCATGTTCGAGGTGTTTGAAAGAGATGGGAAGTACATCCAGTGGAACAATAGAGAAGACACTAGGAATAGAGATATATCTAATTATTGTTGTTGACTACATTGACATTTTTATGTCTCAGAGTTTCTCTTTGGGAAAGAGTGTGAAATGTTTCACGGATTCATCATTTCTTCATGTTATAGTTATGTTGGCCATGAAAAGAATCTAATAATAATGTCAACATAAATTTCATTAGCAAAGAGGCATATCAAGATGTGAAAATTTCTTTCCACTTTGTATTTTTGTTGTTGAGATTGTTTCAAGATCAATACTCTCACTCGCCACGTATTATGCACCTGACTGGGTCAGATGTATGTGAGCAATTTAACAAAGTTGGAGGGATGGTTGTGTTGGATATTAGAGTTGTTGGGATATGTTGTTGTCATTCATGTCAACATATTCCTATGTTGTAGAGAAATGGTTTATTGCAGAGAGTTGTTTTGGTGATCTGTTGCACATGTGCTGATGCGATTTAATGGGTTTTGAGATACCTAACTATAGTTAATTCACTATGAGTTTCATGATGCTATGAGTTTATCTGGTCAAGTTATGTGGTCCGGTATGTGGACTTGTTTTTCAATATTTTGTGTTACAGAGTTGATCCATATTGCTCTGGAATGATTATATCTTGACTTGTGGATTTTGGACAGTGTTTGGGACGTTCATGTGTGTCCTCGAATCGGATAGTTCATGATTTGGAACTTCGCAAGCATATCTTTTAGTTTGTCATTTTTTTGTTCTTGAGCTCTGGTGATGTAGTAATGATGAATATGTTGGTAATTAACACTCATCTAGTGGCTTCTGATGGTTTACGATTGTCATTGATGGAAACTCTTCATGGAGATTCGATCTGGTAGCCAGTTAACTGGTATTTCAAGATTGGTCAAAGTAGTTTTGGTCTGGAAGCTTTCCGCTGATTGCGGTGTATTGAATCATGTTTGGGATGATTGGGCTGACATAGAGACATCATCTTATTATTGTTTTGGTGATCCGCATTTATCTTTGGTGATCTGGTCTATCTGACTTATGACTACACATTACATTAGCAGGCCGACATGGTAAATGATCTATTTTGTGATTGCGGATATTTAGGACTGGTGTAGATGATCTTTTTGGTGATTGATATGATTATATGTGAATAAGTGGTGATCAAGAATCCATTTTGGTGCAGTTTCACTTGTGCATTCTTGATCCAGTAGCTGAATGAGATAGAGAACGAGGAAGAATAGAGCAGAATAGTAGAGGTGATTCAGTCGGTATATTTGGCACTTAATCAGAACTCATCCAAGCATTGCAAATGCTATTTTGGAGTTAATTTTGTTGTAATTCATCATTATAATTAATCAGTAAGGCAGTGAGCCTTCCAGGGTTGTAGCCCTTATTGTATTTGAGCAGTGAGCTCTAGGCAGTGTGCCTGAATGCCTCATCATATTGTAATATTGTTTTGCTACTGGCTATAGTGGAATAATATTATGGGTTCAAATCCCACTGTGGTTTTTCCCATTTGGATTTCCACGTAAATATTTGGTATTATGATTTTGTGCTTGATTGTTTTATGTTCCTACATTTCAGTTTCATGTTTACGCTTCCAGTGGTTTAAAGTTAAGTCTAAAAATTTGGCAACCAGTAGATCACTAATTCACCCCCCCCCTCTCAATGATCCTTGATTCCAACTAAATCTTGTTATTCGAGTTGTCGCAATGATTGCGGTGGAATTGATATTGCTTGTTGATGTTCTTTGATCGTGTTCTATTCGTTTTGGTGGTCCACGTTGATTGTGGTGTGCGTTATTGAAGATTTTATTGGTCTAGTGGTATTCTCCATGTTATGCGACATATTTGGTGGTGTAGTGTGTTGCGGATGATCTTGGTGAATTATTTGATGGTGTAGCATGTTTGAGGATTTGATTTGGGTCCATGCTATATCCTTGTCGACATTGTATTGGTCTGGTTGAGGATTTATGTATCGTGTGATGTAATCTTGTAAATAGGTCTTATGTGTTGAGCCGACCTTGAGGGTAAGGTTGATGAATTATATAAATAGGTGATGTAATCATATTACTTATATGTCTAAAATTGTGTTTATGATCTGAGATTATATTGTATGTGCGAACAAGTGAATTTATCATTCGGAAGTGTGGAAGAGTAGATAAGAGTTATTGTGCAGACAGTGTGCTTAATCGGAACTGTAATTGAGAATTCGGAGATGCTATTCTTTCAGTTCATGTAATTTGGATTGTTGTCCGATCTTTGTAAGGCAATGAGCCTTCCTCGGGGTTGTAGCCCTTCTTGTTTTTTAGCAGTGAGCTCTAGGCAATGTGCCTGAATGAATGTGCATTCCCCATTATAATATTTACACATACTACTGCAGAGTATCATCTTATTGTGGGTAGGTTCCCACCGTGGTTTTCCCTTAACTGGGTTTTCCACATCAAAAATCCATGTGTTACATGTGTTGTTGATGTGGTGCTTATCTTTTTTACTATTTTTATTAATCAGATCTGAACTTGTGATTAATTTGGTTGAGTTTGGTGAAAACTGTTTTGAAACCCCCCCCTCTCAGTTTTCCTGCATTGTTGCTGCCCTGCTATCAACAATTGGTATCAGTAGAAGGAGATTGATCGCTTGAGGAGATCCGGGATGGGAGTTGTTATTTTCAAGAATGAGAGTCCGAGATTTGATGGAACTAATTATTCTATATGGAAGCACTTGATGGAAGTTCACTTGAACTGTCTTGGAGAAGATTATTTGAAGATTACAAAGATTGCATACATTGTTCCTCTGAATGGTCATGTTACTACAGTTGAGATCAAGGATGTTGAAAGTAATATTAGAGCTAAGGAAGCATTTTTGAGTGACCTGACTGATGTAGATATGACTAATGTGATGGGATTGTAGACTGCACATAATATTTGGGTGAAGCTTGAAACCTTCTATGAAGGAGATAAACATGTGTAAGTTGCTAAATTGCAGAGCTTAAAAGAAAAATATGAGTTGCTGAGAATGAGAGAAGATGAGAATATTACATCCTTTATGGCGAAAGTGAATGATCTTGTTCTTAACATCAGATGTGTCGGTGGAGTCCTTGAAGAAGATGAGAATGTGGCTAAAGTGTTGAGATCTTTGCCTCTTCCTTATAAACATAAAGTTGTTGATATTGATGAGATCTGGACTATGACAAGAGATATGCTGGTTGGTAAGCTTGTTGTATTTGAGTTGAGCGAACTTGGTGAATCACATGGCAAAACTGAGATTGCATTTAAAGCAATTGTATCCGAGAAGCAGGAGTATGATTTGGGAGAAAATTAAACTAGGGTTTTTGTATATGAAAGAGAAATTAGAGAGATGGAAGAAAAGGAAAGATAATTGGAAGAGATTGAAGCACTTATTGCCAGAAGATTGCCTAAGGGAGTTGGTAAGTATGAAGGGAAGTTACCTTTGAAATGTTTTTCATGCAATAAGATTGGTCATTTTACTTCTAGATGTCCTGAAAGAGCTGAGAAAGTGTCAAAATGTGATAAGCCTTACAAGCCTAACCAGAAGTATAGATATCAAAATAAATGTTATTATGTTGTTGATGAAGATGTGACTGATGAAGAGTCTAAGAAAGGGAATTGTTAAGATGAATTTGTGTTCAATGCTATCATATGTTGATTCTACAAGCTATATTGTTGAAGAGAAAGCTTTAGTTGCTAAGATTGATGAGAAAGATGAATGGGTGATTGACAGTGGTTGTTCACATCATATGACTGGCGATAGAGGTAAATTTATGAATATGGAGAAGTATGATGGTGGTGTAGTGAGATTTGGAGATAATAAAGCTTGTGTAATCCATGGTAGAGGTTTTATTTCTCTTAATGGTAAGCATAATACTGATGATGTTTTATATGTTAAAGGTTTGAAGCATAATTTTTTGAGTGTTGGACAAATGGTTGATAAGGGATATGATTTTAAATTTAAGAATGGGAAATGTAAGATCTTGAATAGCTCCAGTATAGAGATTGCTTCAAGTATTAAAACTAAAGGTAATATCTTTCATCTAAATGTTGGTGAGAAAAGTTGTTTGATTGCTCAAATTGATGAGAGTTGGTTGTGGTATAGGATAATGTGTCATGTTAACTTTGACTACATGATTAGGATGAGTTCTACTCAAGTTGTTAGAGATTTGCCTAAGATAGTAAAGCCTACTAATCCAGTATGTAAAGAATGTCAATTGGGAAAGCAAACAAGAATTTCATTCAAGAGAAAATTGTATACATCTAATGGATTATTAGATCTTGTGCATATTGATTTATGTGGACCTTCTAGAGTGAGAAGCTTGCAGGGAGATCGATACTTTATGTTGTTGATTGATGACTGTTCTAGGATTATGTGGGTCACTTCTCTAAGGGAGAAATTTGAAGCACTCGAGAAGTTCAAAATATTCAAAGCTAGAGTGAAAACAGAGACTGGATTGAAGCTGAAGTGTCTGAGGTCTGACAGAGGTGGAGAATTCACCTCCAGTGAGTTTAATTCTTTTTGCGAAGAGCATGGAATCGGGAGAAAGTTATCTGTTCTAAGAACCCCTCAGCAGAATGGAGATGTTGAACGGAAGAACAGAACAGATTTGGATGTTGCTAGAACCATGTTGATTGAAGGAACTGTTTTGCATATCTACTAGAAAGAAGTTGGTAGAACTAATGTATACATATTCAATTGGGTGCATATAAAAGGTGATTCTGGTAAGACCCCTTATGAGCTATGGTTTGGTCATGTTCCTACAGTTAGATATTTTAGAATCTTTGGAAGAAAATGTTATATCAAAAGAGATGAGGATATAGGTAAATTTGATGCAAGATGTGATAAAGGAATCTTTTTGGGATATTCTATTAAGAGAAAAGACTACCGGTGTTACAACAAGAGACTGAGAAAGATAGTCGAAAGTGCAAATGTGAAAGTTGATGAGAATCACGAGAAGCAAATGAGAGCATGCGGATATGAGTCTGATGATCAAGATATTACTACAAAGCAAGTGCAGAATTCAAACATGAAGCAGAATGATCTGGTAGAGATAGAAATGGTAAATGTTGATGCTATTATCGGTGAAGAAGTTCAAGAGCCTGAAAAATAGAATAATCAGAAGACCCTGAGGTATGTAAGAATAAATCATTCAAAAAATCAGATTATTGGTGATAAGAATAAAGGTCTAATGACTAGGAGAAGGATTGTTGTTGAAGAGACATGTTTGATTTCTAAAATTGAGCCTAAAGATATTGTTGAAGCTTGTAAAGCTGAAAATTGGGTAAAAGCTATGGAAGAAGAGTTAGATCGGATTGAAAAGGACAAAACATGGGAACTTTTTCTGAGACCTAAAGACAAGAATGTGATTGGTACTAAATGAGTGTTCTAGAATAAGTTGAATGAAGATGGATAGGTTATTAGAAACAAAGCTAAACTGGTATGTAAGGGATATTCACAAATGAAAGGTATTAATTTTAAGGATATTTTTTCTCTGGTAGCTAGAATTGAAGTTGTTAGATTATTTATTGCATATGTTGATCATAAGAAATTCAAGGTATATCAGATGGATGTGAAGTTAGCCTTTTTGAATGGTGAGTTGGAAGAGGAAGTCTACATTATGCAACCGGATAGATTTTCATTGACAGATGAAGAAGACATGGTATGCAGATTGAAGAAAGCATTGTATGGACTGAAACAAGCCCCTAGAGCCTAGTATGCTAGATTGCACGGGTATTTGATGAAATTGGGATTCTGTAAAGCTACTGTTGATAGAAATTTGTACTCCAAGATTGATAATAATAATTGTTTTATTATTGTTCAGTCTTTGTTGATGACATATTTTTTGAGGAGATAATGATTTGAGTAAGAAGTTTGTTGATGATATGCAAAAAGAATTTGAGATGTCTATCATAGGTGAGATGAATTTCTTTCTGGGATTGCAAATTACACAGATTGACAAAGGCATTTTCATATCTCAATCTAAGTATGTGAATAAATTGTTGAAGAAGTTTGGGTTAGATGATTCCAAACCTATTGGAACTCCTATGGTGACTAGATGTAAGATGACAAAAGATGATGAATCTTTGAAGGGTAACTATACCTTGTATAGATCTATGATTGGTGGAGTGATATATTTGACTCATACTAGACCTAACAATATGAATGTTGCATGTCTTGTTGCAAGATTTCAGGTTGATCCTAAGGAAAGTCGTGTTATTGTTGTGAAGAGGATATTCAGATATTTGAAGGGAACAGTTGTTTATGGTCTATGGTATCCAAAGGAAGATGATTTCACTTTAAATATGTATACTGATGTTGATTGAGCAGGTGATGTTGATGACTGGAAAAGCACTACCGGTGGAGCATTCTTTTTGGGAAAGAAGTTGGTTTCTTGGACAAGTAAGAAATAAATCGATGATATTTCTTTATCTACTACAGAAGCTTAATACATTGTTGCTACTAGAAACTATACTCCGGTTGTTTGGATGAAGCAGATGTTGAAGGATATTGTAGTTGTTTATAATGAGCCTACTATCATATATTGTGATAATTCTAGTGCTATCAATATTTCTAAGAATCATGTGTTTCATTCTAAGACAAAACATGTATCAATCAAGTTTCATTATTTGAGAGAGAAAGTCGGTGATAAGGAAGTCAAATTGGAGTATGTCTCTACAAAGGAACATATTGCATATATCTTCACTAAGCCTTTGCTTGCAAAGACATTTGTATATCTGAGAGAGAAGTTAGGGATGATTGCCCCTCCTGTTGGGAACTAGATGCATTGAGTTGCATCGATCTAGTGGACTTCATAGTATTATTTTGCTATTCGGATTGATGAGTTGGTGTTGATGCTCTAGGCGAGTAGTCAGTGTATGTTTCAGTTGCTCAGATTGGTGAGTTTATCCTAAGGGGGAGAGATTTCCCTTCTTAGAGGGAGAGATGCATGATTTGTATATATATTCAACTTTGTTGTCAAAGAGAGAGAGAGAGAGAGAGAGAGAGAGAGAGAGAGAGAGAGAGAGTTGATCCTTATGATCTCAGGGGGAGGTTGTTGGTTGATTTCTTTCTTTGTATTGATTGTTTTTTATTTTCATATGTTTCCATCAATGCCAAAGGGGGAGATTGTTGGATAATAGAGTTGTTGGGATATGTTGTTGTCATTGATGTCAACATATTCCTGTGTTGCAGAGAAATGGTTTGTTGCAGAGAGTTGTTTTGGTGATCTGTTATAGATGTGCTGATGCAGTTTAATAGGTTTTGAGATACCTATATCTAGTTGATTCAATATGAGTTTCATGATGTTATGAGTTGATCTGATCTAGATATGAGGTTCGGTATGTGAACTATTTTTTCAGTATTTTATGTTGCAGAGTTGATCCATATTTGATCCATATTTCTCTGGAATGATTATATCTTGAGTTGCAGATTTTGGAGAGTGTGTAGGATGTTCATGTCTATCCTTAGATCAAATGGTTCATGATTTAGAACTTCGCAAGCGTATCTTTTAGTTTGTCAATTTGTCTTCTTGAGCTCTAGTGATGTAGTAATGATGAATCTTGTTATCCAAGTTGTTGTTGTGATTGTGGTGGAATTCATGTTGCTTGTTGATGTTCTTTGATCATGTTCTATGTGTTTTGGTGGTCCACGTTGATTGTGGTGTGTGTTATTGAATATTTTATTATTCTGGTGGTATTTTGGTGGTATTCTTCGTGTTATGCAACATATTTGGTGGTGTAGCATGTTTGGGATGATCTTAGCAAATTATTTGTTGGTGTAGTGTGTTCTGAGGATTTTATTTGGGTCCATGTTATATCCTTGCCGACATTGTATTTGTCCAGTTGTGGATTTATGTATCGTTTGATGTAATCTTGTAAATAGGTCTTATGTATTGAGTCGACCTTGAGGGTAAGGTTGATGAACTGTATAAATAGGTGATGTAATCATATTATTTGTGTGTCTTCTATTGTGTTTATGATATGAGAGTGTGAGATTTTGCCAAGATCTAGAGGCAATGGAAAGCACAAATAAGAGGGAACAAAATAGATGATAGGAATAAACTGTATTCTATCAAGATAAAAATATTGATCAACTGGATCATCAAGCATTACATACAATGAATATGAGCCTGCTTAAATAGGCAAGGCTATATGGATATGTGAGCACACAAACATGACATGTGGCTCAATAAGAAACAAGGGTAGGTAGGAAATAGGTGTGGGTAGGTAGGAGAAACAATATAATATTCCACATGAGGTGGATCACCCACTGAATGTGGAATGTAACAACAAAATAAGTCCACAAAAGGTAGAAATTCTCCTACACACACTATCCCAATGTGGCACAAACACCCAAGTGTCTCATACCCAAACTACTATGAAATACATTTCCTAAGTAAACTTAAGTAAGGTGTAATAATATCCATGATGAATAATTATTTACACCAACACCCCCCTTAAGTGCAACTTAGGGGAATGTACTAAAGTCTACAATGCAACTAAGCAATGCAAGATGGGTCCCGGCTACGAGGCCATGTTAGGTACCCATGTACAATATGCAAATGCAATCTCCCATAAAGTGAGGAAAGAGAGAAAAACCCAATGAAAAAAAACCCTCCCCCAAAAGAAAGATGATGAAAGCACATAATGCTCTCAATGATGAATGAGAAGAACAAAATATGTCCCCCCCATAAGAGAGAAGAAGAGACCATGAATCCATCCCTCAATGTCGAATCTGCTACAAATATGGTCCAATGATGTTGACCAAAATACCTCCCCATAAGGAAGAAAGAGAGCCAATGTTGCACCAATAATGTCAAAGTGTGACAAAACTAGGTGCCATGTCGATGACAATGAATCACTCACTGCAACAAAATGAAGATCAGGCATGGAGACAACCTGCTTTGAGCATCATCTAGATACTCGTAAATGGCAGAAATACTGGTACAATCCAATTCTCACAGGAGCCATGCACAAATGTGTACAATCTAAGTCTCAACTGGAGCCATGCACCAAGTCTCACAAGATATTCCTAATCTATGTGTACAAGAGGATTACATCAAATAGTCAACAATAACAAGATACAAAGAGTTGTGGCACCTTATGATAGTGCGAGTACAACATTGCTCAAGCAAGAGCATGCATCATGATAAAATATTCAAATGTGGAAACATGAAAATGATGCCACCAACAAAGAAGCCTTGTAGAATAATGCAGATGAAGATGCCTCCGAATGGAATTTCACCAAGAGATAAAAATGAACAACTAAAAAGGAGTCCATATGAGCCCAAACGAAGCCTCCAAAGTTGTAAAAATCAGGATTTCATGATTTTTGAAAAACTTGTATCCGAAAAATAGAAAAATCCTACACCATTGTACAGATCACGAAATTCTACCCCAAAACAAAAAAAATTGCTCAAAAAAAAGAGTCTGGATGAGTGAGATATCACTATTTGAAAATTGTCTACAAAATTATAATTTCTGGAAAATTTCTGTCGTAGCTTCAAACTTCAAATGCCTCTAGATTTGGCCTTCAAAGTCCGATTTGGATGAAACAAAAGGCAAAAATAACTTTCTTGGACCTACTCAATCCAATGTTGGCCTCAGATTTGACCCAACAAGCTCCAATAAAAACCTGCAATAGAAAGCTCCAAAATACACAACCCCAAATAGCATCAAATTTTTCTCAATTGACAAACCAATGACACTCTAATGGCTTTGATACCATGTGAGAGCTCTGATACCATGTGAGATTTTGCCAAGATCTAGAGGCAATAGAAAGCACAAATAAGAAAGAACAAAATAGATGATAGGAATAAACAGTATTCTATCAAGATGAAAATACTGGTCAACTAGATCATCAAGCATTACATACAATGAATATGAGTCTGCTTATATAGGCAAGGCTATATGGATATGTAAGCACACAAACATGACATGTGGTTCAATAAGAAACAAGGGTAGGTAGGAAATAGGTGTGGGTAGGTAGGAGAAACAATATAATATTCCACATGAGGTGGATCACCCATTGAATGTGGAATGTAACAACAAAATAAGTCCACAAAAGGTGGAAATTCTCCTACACACACTATCCCAATGTGGCACAAACACCCAAGTGTCTCATACTCAAACTACTATGAAATGCATTTCCTAAGTAAACTTAAGTAAGGTGTAATAATGTCCATGATGAATAATTATTTACACCAACAGAGAGTATATTGTATGTGCAAACAAGTGAATTTATCATTCGAACGTGTGGAAGAGATGATAAGAGTTATTGTGCAGATGGTGTGCTTAATCAGAATTGTAATCAGGCATTTGGAGATGCTATTATTTCAATTCATGTAATCTGGATTGTTGTCCGATCTTTGTAAGGCAATGAGCATTCCTTAGGGTTGTAGCCCTTCTTGTTTTTTAGAAATGAGCTCTAGGTAGTGTACTTGAATGCATGTGCATTACTGATTGTAATATTTACACATACTACTATAGAATATCATCTTATTGTGGGTAGGTTCCCACCATGTTTTTTCCCTTAATCGGATTTTCCACATCAAAAATCCATGTGTTATGTGCGTTGTTGATGTGGTGCTTATATTTGCTACTGTTGTTCTTAATCAAATCTGAAGTTGTGATTAATTTGGTTGAGTTTGGTGAAAACCGATTCACCCCCCCCTCTCAGTTTTCCTACATTGTTGTTGCCCTGCTATCAACAGGTTGGAGCAAAAGGCCTATGATTTCATTTAATTGCTTCACATTGTTGGAACCCCTTAATAAAGTTGCAAAAGAAGAATTAAATCCCCAAGGGCTTCATTTAATTAAATTTCAAAAGAAGCAAGAAAGTATCC
The DNA here is from genome assembly GCF_030272615.1 of Cryptomeria japonica. Lineage (NCBI taxonomy): Eukaryota > Viridiplantae > Streptophyta > Pinopsida > Cupressales > Cupressaceae > Cryptomeria > Cryptomeria japonica. The sequence continues at coordinate 112,181,593 of NC_081410.1, read as the reverse complement.
AAAACAAATTGCACCAAGAAAAGATACATAATGTTACCATATTATAAGAATATTATTCAATATCTACATATGATAAAATTATAGAAGCCCTCAAGATAGGATTGAATGATGTGCGAGACATTTTATCATCTCTTGGCATGCGACCAGAGAATCTCACACAATCTTCTGGGAGGTTTAAACCATAGATAGAGAACGATAATTATCCAACATTCCAAGTTGTGGATCAAATAGTTGATGACTCTCCACCAACTCATTCCAACTCTATATTCCAATCTATGTTTTTAGTGGCACACAATCATGGTGAATAGCAAATAATGGAAAGTGAATGGAGGCATGAGTTGGATGAAATTTTAGATTCCATTAATAAAAATATAAATAAAACTATAAAACCAATTGTAGAGATTGATGGTAAGGATATGTTCAAAGCTTGTTTGGTTAGTCAATTGAATGGAAATATGACGTTATTTAAAGATAGGTTGACTAAAGTGGGGAATGGGGTCTACTTTAAGCAAGATGAGAGGGCCCCACAAAAGGGTATTTCAATTAGCTTTAGAATTGGATTAGATTGTGGGGTGTTGTTTGAGAGCATTTCAATACCTCCCATTGAATGTACTACAAGAAAAAGTGTTTCTTGAAGTACAAGACAAGGTGTTTCATGTAGAACCTGGTACAATGGAAGGATGGTAATAGGGTGTTTGATTACCATAATGACATTGACCTTTTGGATAGGCCAAATGACATCAAACTTCAATTATATTGGTACAGTATAATAAAGGGGCAATGCATGTACAAGTATGATTTGACAGATCATGCTTTTGTGGAACTTGATTTTGCCATAGAAACAACCAACTTTTCTTTAAATGTTAGGAATGATACATACAAATTAGAAGAAATATATCAACAAAAAAAAAAAAAAATCATTTTTTGTTAAAAATTTGAACAAGGTGTATTTTCAAAACATTCTACTTTTACACTATGGCTTGCTTTGCTCCCTCCCATGCTAATTTGAATGCATCTAATCCTGTTGCGGTTGGATCATGTCCCCCTCCCGTGGGTGTCACGATTGGTGCTTGTTGACGGATGTTTTGACACACTCACCAATAGTCAGGTAGAATATGAAATGTATACCACCTCTCTTGAAAAGCAATCAATCTTGAGAGACTAATTACTCCAAGATCTATATATTCGGGTCACGACATTGTTGGATTACTCAGTGGCTGATGTGATTGTACCTGTCAAGGGGCCTGTTGTTTGTAACTAGGTTTAAAAAGTTCCTCTTTTTTTTGTATTTTTTAATTTTAACCAATCAAAAAAATGTCAAAAGATAGATCAGGGTAACAAGAGATGGTAACTATACCAATACTAAACAACTTAGTGAACTAAAAAGTCAATGGATCACAACAAGGTATTATCAATAACATCTAATTAGCATTCTAAGGGACGTTCCAGCAAATACGTGAAGCTATGCAACCCACACATAAACGGAAATAGCAATAACGAGATCATATAATCGCTCTACTATTGTATCCTTATACACCATTAACATGCACAATATGATTCATAAAATAATAAAAATTGGAATAACAAGTAGTTGATTCAAATGAAAGAAGATACCAGACTACGAGAACCAAAACCCATAGAACATGTATTGTAGATCAGGCAATCCACAAGCTACTTTTGTATTAATCTTTGTAAAATGAATAACAGTACTTCAAGAGTTCATGAGAAAGAAATTGCATAAAACTAAATTATCTACCTAAATGGCCTTGAATCATCAATTCATGAACCCTCAAATGGCCCAAATTCTACAATTTATAGAGCTCTACCCTACATTCTAGGAAGGTGTCATGCCTGTAAAATAGGATTACAAAAAGGAGGGAGTCGGAGTCGACATGCAAGTCGCTGCCTGTGAACTCCAAGTAAGTGCTACTAAATTGGTACTCAATGTCCACTTCTAAAATGGTGCTCCAACAACAAGAATTTCAAAGCATACAAAAATAACTCCCAAAAAGAAAGAATCAGATACAGCATTAGTTGAAGAACCAGTTGTAGTGGTGGTGACGGTGATCCAACATGCATTAGTCCTTTTATAGCTACTTGTTCACCATTCACTTCTTCTTATAGTTCTAGTAGTTGTTGATGAAATAGTCTAGGGAAGCGGTAGGTGGGGTCAATAATGTAACTTATTCTGAATTTTGATACTCTAAGTATCTCTTTTATACTTTCCACCTTGCTGACAATTTGATCCATTATTGTCTCATCTTCTTGACACTAGAAAATTACATACATATACCTATTCATTGTGTCCATAGTAACCTCTGCAGTCTCTACAAAATGATCAGCAACATATGAATCCCACTTGCTGAGTACCACCTCCTAACGCAACACTTCATTGTGCTTGAGACTATGACCATGTCTTCCCAACAATTTAACCAAGCACTGCTCATATTGTTCAAGTGTATCCAAGAGCAAAGGATGTTCTTTGAGAACCTTAATACGGATTTGCTCCATTATTTCAATCTTCGGGTCTAGAATATCTATACATGACTACAAACTGTTGATGGTCTCACCTCCCAACAAGTCTTCCTTTGGCATCTAATTTTCTTTACTCTTATGCTATTTGGACAATTGAAAAAATAGTTGTTCTCATTGAGTGGAATAGTAATAAGAGCATTTTCATTAAAATGAGCTTCCTCAACAATTTCCATTGTACTTTGCAATAATAATTTTACTTTATCCAGTTGATCTTGAGACTAGGTCCTAACTGTTGTGGCTACTTTCCTCATCTCATACAATGCCTTAATATCACCCTACAAGAGCGATGAAGTAGAAGGTAAGGCATCATCAGTTCTAGAATCAAGAGGCTTAGCTATTTCCATAATCAACTACTTATACTGCCTCAATTGTGCCTTAGCCTTTGCCTTAGTTTTATATTCTTTCTCCATCCTTGTTTTGGCAGCAACTAAAGTATCAATCTCCCCCCACTTAGTTTGTTTACCCAAGTTAACCTTACACACTTGGTATATAGGGGTAGCTTGGGATGATCCTTCAGCATCTTGAACTGGTGCTACTTTATCAGCAATTATATTCCTTGAATTTGTCCTTGGGAGATGATGAATTGTTCTCACTCTCTTTACTCTCCTTCGAGATTTAGTAATTACCTCTTGCAAAGTTACATTCAGGAGAACTACTTTTGACTTCTTCTTGAAAGTAAAATTTAACCATTGAGGCATAGATTCATCGTGTTCCCCTACTTGCATTGTTACATCCGTAGTGATCCTATGGTCTTTTATATTTTGTTCCTTCTCTTATTCTTGGTTCTCTTCATGGTGCTCCTATTGATCTAGAGGAGTGGGTGGCCTTTGTTGGATTTGAACAACCTGTTCAGCGATATTAGTTTGCGAGACTTGATCTGGATCGGGTTGTTGTTGTCTTACTATCTCGTCCAACTTCTCAAAAACTTCCTCTTCAAACGGTCTTTCTGTTCCAATCATGTGCTCTTTCTCATTTCCTCCCAACTGCTGAAGTAATATTTCTTGGTCCCCGAGAGTAAGGACCATCCTTTCATCATGCTCATCATGTTCAACATGTTCCTCATCATGTCCTCCTTCCATAACATGTACATGAATTTCCATTGGTTGTACCTATACAACTGATTCTATTGTATTCTCAAGTTGCTTCTCATGTTGAATTATAACGGGTTCCTCCTGTGGTTCCTTTTGTCTCTTTTTAACTTTCCTTTTCTTTGTTACAACTGCAATTGGTTCATCATCTTCATCAGAATATGTCTCAATGTTATGGATGATAACCTGTTCTCGGGTTGGAAAGGGAGGAGGTGTAGCCTGTTGGGTTGAAGAAGTCGAAGGAGGTTGTGTTTTAGTAGCTTTCGCTTGAGAAGCACCCTCTCCTGGAACAATAACTATGGTAGGAACAATGAGAGTTATGGAGGCCTATGGGATAGCTTGTAATCTTGTAGTAATCATGTGTTCAGCGGCAGTTTTTCAGGAATTGAGACTATTTCATTTTGGCATCCAACTGCCTCTTGAGCTCCTGATTATAAATTGGTACCGCTACCTCCTTTGTATTAGTGGAAGTATTCTTCCTTGAATTAGACCTCGTAATCTTACACATTCTTTGTGGGCTTTGGTCTGATGGTTATCAACAGCTTTGCCCTTTTTCTTCTCCTTGGTAGCACTAGGTCGGATCCTTAAGCTTAGCCATTGCCTTGTTATCTCCAAAACCTTTGTAGTAACAGTTTCAATATCCAACTCTCTTGGTTAGAACATCTGATAGGAGTAAGGGATCTTTGATTAATTCCCTTTTATTTGAATGTAGGATCAAGAAGCTCACCATCATCCCTTAGCTCCTTTGGGATATTTGTCTCAATTTCAAATTTTCTGATTTGTAGCACTATCAACCTATAATATCCTTTCTCTCTTGCCTCAAAGTTGTTCTGCAAATTAACCCAAAAAATCCTCTAAAGTTGGCTTGTGACCTTTGTAAGAAATAGGCATCATCTGTTTTAGCTTACCATATGAGTGATATTGGTCCCTTGAGTAATTGAATTCTTTTAAGCTCAAATCCTGGAGCTCTTGTTTTGCCATCTTGGCTGCCTGTATATTAGGACATGTATAATGTTCTAGAGACACGGGTAAAGTAATCCTCATCTTATGATTCAGAGTCAACAATGCCTGAAGGCCCATCAATTGCCTAGCATACTCCAAAATAATTATCCTATTGCTGCAAAATCTTGGTAAAAGAAAAGGATTCCCTATAAAATTGTTGACCTGAAGGTAGGTAGATTATTGGTTTTGTAGGAACCAACACCCCCATTCCTTAATCATTTGCATTGCTTATGGGATTAGTCTGTATCCCACATCTGTTGTCACTTTTATTATTACAGCATAAATAAATGCATCATTTAATATTTTGAAATGCAACTTAGCTTGAGAGATAAGCAATTAAGTGTAATATTCCCATACCTTTTCTATCCAGGTTCTTCTCCTAATTTTCCTTTAGTCTTAAGTCCTGGGAACTTATCAGCATGAGCGACCACCCATATAACATAAGAAGTCATGAAGAACTTCTTCGTTTGAAGGACTGTGATCATCTAGTTATGGATGTTATCTGAAATTATCTATGGCCAGTCAAAATATTCCTTGCCTATCAAAATTATGGTCATCTAATGGAACATCCATGTGTGGAAGTGTCTGCAATCTATCTTTCCAAAGGCTCAGCTCAGCATAATAATAAGGTCTCTTTGAGGCTCTTGAAAATATGCTTTCAGTATGTTTGTAGCATTAAGACCGGTTTTCCTTGGCTCTTCTAGCCACACCTCATTAATGTATCTTTTATGATTAGAAGCACTCTTAAAAAATATGGAAATGGACTGCTCTTCCATTGTCACTGAGACTTTTTCCCTCACTGGTATTCTGAAGGTCATTCCTATCATGTCAGGAGAAAGATCTATAATTACATTCATGTCTGCATCAACACATTGCCTTGTGTTAGGCTATTAGTATTTAGCAATAGTCATTATGAGTTCAGGTGACTGCATAGCTTGTGGAAAGATAGTTCCCTCTACCAAGCCTGGTCTCTTAATCCTTCTATATGGGGCTTCTAGGGTATGAGGTTCAACTTCCAGTTGAGTTTTGATATCTTTGATCTCTATGTGTTTGATTTCAGTATCGGTCACCCACTAAACTTCATCCTCCAACTTTGAACCAGAGTTTTCCCTTGGTATTGATATTTCATTGTTATAGGCTTTTTGTCGATCTTCGCTTACTCCATCAATCTGCTTTATCCTACGAAAAAATATCAATAATTAGCTATTACTTCATATTATCAACTCGTCACATATTTTGGAACTCCAGGGTTTCGGGGTTCTGAGGCATAAAACCCTTTAAAACAACTAATTTTGGGATTTCGGGATCTCGCGTTATAGAAAGGGCAAAACAACTAACTCCAGAAATCCGGGGTTCCGGGTTCGGCAAAGGACCTCAAGAGGTAAATTTTGGAACTTTGGGGTTCTGGGGTTTCGAGATAAGTAGAACACTCCAAGGATCAGTTTTGGAACTTTGGCATTCCGAGGTTTTGAGGTAGGTAAGACAATTTAAAAAAGGACTCCAGGATTTCGGGGTTCTGGGATCCCGCAATAGGTAAACCTCTCTAGGAAGAGACTTTGGAACTCCGAGATTCTAGGGTTTCGAGATGGGTAAAACAAACTTTTACAAGGCATAATGGTTTCAGGATTCCAGGGTTTTGGAATCCCAAGGTAGGTAGAACTCTGTCGAAAAAGCACTTCAGAACTCTGGGATTTCGGGGTTCTGAGGTGCTAGATTGGGTAAAACTTAGGTGTTCCGAGATTCCGGGGTTCTGGAATCCCGAAATGTCAAAACCTAGGGTTTCATAAAAAAGAAAATCAAAACGGGCAATTTATTGAACGCATGGAAAAATCTAATCTAACCTAGCTAAACGGCATGAAAAAAGAGAAAACCAAACAAATGAACCAACTTGACGAGGCGGAGAAGCGGAAAACATGAACGAGCGAGGAAGCGGAATGTGTGGAGAGAGAGCTTGAATTTCCCAGCGGAGGAATGCACAAATGAATGAAAATCACCCATCTTGCCCTTTTTATACCCCCCATTCGGCGATCGTACAACCTCACTAAACACAACCTTAGGATTTCGGGGTTTTGGGATCCCAAGACAAAACAAAGGGAACCTCGGAATTCTGGGGTTCCATGATTTCGAGGCCCGCGCAGAAAGACACCTAGAGACTCTGGGGTTCCAGAGTTCTGGGGTGAAACACAAGACAAGTCTAGGATTTCGAGGTTCTGAAATTCTGAAACTCAAACAAAAACACAGCAAAACAAAAAGAACTCGGGATTTCATGATTTCGAGGCTTCCACACAACAAAGAAAAGATTACTTTGGAACTTCAGGGTTTCGAGGTTCCGGGGCCTTCAACAAGACAACACAAACAAGACTTCGAGACTTCAGGGTTCCGAAGTTCCAAGGTCTTTAACCAAACGATGAGAAAGAGACTTTGGGATCCCGAAATTCTAAAGTCTCAACAGAAAAACAAAGGCACAAAGAACGCTTCGGAACTCTAGGGTTCTGGGGTTTCGAAGTAAAGACAAAAACAAATAAAAGGGCACCTCGAAACTTTGGAGTTCCAGGGTTCTAGGGTTTCGATGTGTCCAAAGAAAAAACATAAGAGAAGGAAAAAAGAAAGAAAAGAAAAAGCCAGGAAAAGGGGGACACGTATTTTCATGCCAAAGAAAATGATGGGGATAGATATGCAAGGCATAGCAATACAGAGTGTTCTATAGCCTACACAAGTGCAAAGAACGTTACCCCACTTCTCAGACCCCTCTCACCATTCCTTCTTCATCCACGCCCTCTATGTTGGGTGGATGTCCCTCGTTCTCTTACATGGGTGCCACAATGACAATCGTAGATGCTTCTGCCCCAGCTGTGGATGGTCCCCCCCCCCCCTCGTGGATGCCCTTCCTAGGGTTGTTGTTGTTGTGGATGCTCAAACTAATGGTGTTTCTCCTCTGTCTAGTGATGCCACTACTGATGGCAACCCTTTTGTCGGTACCAATTCTCTTCCTATACCTTCTTCTCTCATTGGTAAGTGTAGTGTTTCTCGTGTGGCCAAATCTACTGCCCATCCCCCTAAGGGGGTTCGTCCTCTTCCCTGTGCCAAGTCCTCCCATGTGGTGGTTTGTGGACAAGATGTTGTGGACAACATTGGGTTCTATTGTTGTAAATAATTATTCATCATGGATATTATTACACTATTACTTAAGTTTACTTAGGAAATGCATTTCATAGTAGTTTGGAGTATGAGACACTTGAGTATTTGTGCCACATTGCGATAGTGTGTGTAGGATAATTTCCACCTTTTATGGTGTTGATCTTAATACTACTTTATCATATCCACTTATTGTGGAGTGATAATTCCAACTTCGGTGGGTGATCTACCTCATGTGCAATATTTTATTATTTATCCTACCTACCACACCTATTTCCTACCTACCCTTGTTTCTTATTTAGCCTCATGTCATGTTTGTGTGCTCACATATCCATATAGCCTTGCCTATATAAGCAGGCGCATCTACATTGAACAACTTGTAATGATTCAGTTGATCTGTATTTTTTTTTATAAAATACAGTTTATTTCTATCATCTATTTTGTTCTCTCTTATTTGTCCTTTCCATTGCCTCTAGATCTTGGCAAAATCTCACATGGTATCAGAGTCATTAGAGTGTCATTGGTTGCTAATTGAGAGAAATTTGATGCTATTTGGGGTTTGCATTTTGGAGCTTTCTATTGCAGATTATTATTGAAGCTTGATGGGTCAAATCTGAGGTCACCATTGGATTGAGGAGGTCCAATAAAGTCAACTTTTCTTTTTGTTTCATCCAAATCGGACTTCAGAAGCCAAATCTAAAGGCATTTGAAATTTGAAGCTGTAGCGAAAAATTTTCGGAAATTATAATTTTGCAGACAATTTTCAAATAGCGATATCTCACTCATCCGGACTCCTTTTTTCGAGCAATTTTTTTTTGTGGGAGTAGAATTTCGTGATCTGTACAGTGGTGCGGGAGTTTTCTAATTTTCGGATACAAGTTTTTCTAAAATTTGTGAAATCCTGATTTTTTACAACTTTGGAGGCTTCATTCGGGCTCATATGGACTCCTTTTCAGGTGTCATTTTTTTTAAAGTGCATAATTTTTTCTCTACTTTCATAATCTTTCATTTGTTTGTAGTGATTTTGAGTAGAAATTGTACTTTCAGTATTTGGTCATTTTTTGGCCTATTTGGTACTTGTATTTTTCTTGGAACTCATTTTAGATCACTAGTAGTATTTGTTGAAGTCTCTTATATCTCATTTTGAGAATTTGTAAAATTGAAATCAGAAGTCCACCTTGGCTTGTTTTGCAAGTGGCTTATTGTACATGCACTAAGTATAAAGTGTCAAATCATGATTTTGGGGGGGTTTCTTGATTGAGTAATTTGGGGGGGGGGGGGTTGTCTTGTGTGATTGTGCCTCTCTCTATCTTGTGTTTTTTTCTTTTTTGTTGCTATGGGTTCTCCTAAGTTTCCTCTCTTAACTCCTCATAATTATGCTACTTGGAAAATTGATGCATGGAGTAAACTTATGGAAAAAGGACTAACTCATTATATTGATGGAACTATTGTTGCTCCCGTTGATCCTAAGACTGATCTTGTTGGTCACTTGGATTGGCTCACTAAAAATATCATGGCAATTGGTACCTTAAGAAAATATGTATCAAAGGATCTCATTTTTCCTATTGAGAAATGTACTCTAATCAAATATGCTTGGCAAAAGTTTCAAGACTTGTATGGTCAAGTTGATGAGATTAGGGGATATCAAATTGATAGTGATCTCACCATGTTGGATCCAAAGAACTTTGATACTATAAAAGATTATGTCACTAAGGAAAAAGAGTTGAGGGCACAACTCAAGGATTGTGGCATTGATAAGAATGATACTCAATTGATCTTCAATTTGATGGGAAAACTTCCACAAGAATATGTAGCATTTGTTTCTTGTTTCCTAACCCATAGGATGACAATGGGTTCAAGATACACAATGCCTACATTTGATGCTTTCACCGAAATGTTGATGATGGAACAAACTAAGTTGGTAAGCATGGGCATTCTTAAGACTTCTAAGTCTCAAGCATTAGTGGCAAATCAAGGAAACAAAGGAAATCAAGGAAATCAAGGAAAGGACAACTCCAACAAGAAGAAATGGCAATCAAAGCCTAAGGACAAAGCATCACCTTCTCCACAACAAGGAGATTCGTCCTCTTCCAAGAGGGACAATTCACAAAAGAGAGAGAGACCTACTTGTGCCTATTGTAAAACGTTTGGCCATGAGGAGTGTCATTGCCATTCTAAGAAGATTGATGAGCTCACACGCATCCTCAAAAAGCACAACATTGATTTGCCTAATGCCTACAAGAAGGATGATTCATCAACTTCCACTTCCTCACAATCAAAAGGAAAAGGGAAAGCATTCATGGCTTCTACAAGTGGGAAGACTCACTCTTTTGGGACAAGAAAAGGAAAAGCTCTTTGTGCTAGTACAAAGCATGATTCAGGAAGATGGCTTCTAAATTCAAGGGATTCTCATCATATGGCATCTTCACAGTCTATGTTCTCTTCATTTGAGCCTTACACCATGCCGCAAATTTTGAGGGGCAATCATACATACATGAATGTGATTGGGAAAGGATCTATTGTCAATGGGGATAACTCCTTCAATAATGTGTTGTGTGTACCCCATTTGAAAACAATCTCCTTTCCATCTAACAAATCACACATGGCGCAACTAAGAGAATTGTTGAGTTCACACCTAAGTCAGTTTTCATTAGAGACTTGGAGACTAGAGCTATCATTGCGACTGGGGTGGTTGATCATGCATCTTGGTTATACTCCTTTTTCAGATTTTCTTGATGATGATGATTTCACATATGATGATCACACTTCTTGTGATGGTTCAGATTTTGAGGAGAACTTTGGGTACTTGAACTTGGGGATTCTCGCATGTGACCCCATTCTTGAGCCTTGTGTTTTATCCCCTCCTATTGATATCACATCACCTATTGCACCTGATGATGTGGATAGTGCAACAGTTTTGCCTTCATGTGATTCAATGCAGTAGGATATTCATTGTCTTCCAGCATCAGTTTCATGGGATGATTACTTGACAGACATTGCATGTTTGTTTGTGGAGTCCTACATTGCATATTTGGGAGACATCATTGATGATATTCATCTTCTCTTTGATGAAGATGATCCTTCTATTATTGCGAGGGAACACTCTGACCCTCTTGTTCATTCTCTACATGATCATTCTTTCGAGGTTAACATGATTGTGGATACTTATGTACAACAATTGGAGGAGGTCTCTTTATGTTTAGAGGAGACATGTGAGTCTTTGGACATTGTTATACATCCATCTCCACTAGATCTTGGAGTTCCTTTTTCAGTAGTGTAGAGCAGTTTACTACCTTTGGAGGGGGTATCTTTCAGCATCGACATGGGGACACTTGAGCGGTTTTCAGAGATTCCTTTCATCATGATTTTTTTTCATACATCTTCCCTTCATGATTGGGGAGACTTCATGGATACATCTTCCCTTCATTGTTTTGTTTCTTCCTAAGGGGAGGAATGTTGTTCGACGTTCGTGGAGTAGTTTCTTCATACATCATTGAACTTCTATCATTGGTGCAGTTTCTACATTAAGGGGGGCTTCCTAGCTTCTCTTCTTCTCTCATATGGGGGGGACTTTTTCCTCACATGGGGTTTTGTTCCTCACATACTTCTATGAGAGTTTTTTGTATCTAGTTTTCATCTCTCTTTTGGGAGAGGGTTTTTCTCTCTTTTCCCGCTTTGTGAGAGTTTGCATGCATTTGCATTTGTACATGGGTACCTAACATGGCCTCGTAGTCGGGACCCATCTTGCATTGCTTAGTTGCATTGTACACTTAAGTACATTCCCCTAAGTTGCACTTAAGGGGGGGTGTTGGTGTAAATAATTATTCATCATGGATATTATTACACTATACTTAAGTTTACTTAGGAAATGCATTTCATAGGAGTTTGGGTATGATACACTTGGGTGTTTGTGCCACATTGGGATAGTGTGTGTAGGATAATTTCTACCTTTTATGGTGTTGATCTTGTTACTACTTTATCATATCCACTTATTGTGGAGTGAAAATTCCACCTTCGGTGGGTGATCCACGTCATGTGGAATATTTTATTGTTTCTCCTACCTACCACACCTATTTCCTACATACCCTTGTTTCTTATTGAGCCACGTGTCATGTTTGTGTGCTCACATATCCATATAGCCTTGCCTATATAAGCAGGCTCATCTACATTGAACAACTTGTAATGATCTAGTTGATCAGTATTTTCTTGATAGAATACAGTTTATTTCTATCATCTATTTTACATTATCTCTTATTGTGCTTTCCATTGCCTCTAGATCTTGGCAAAATCTCATAGGTTCTATCAATGTTGTGCATTGGTGTGCAGATTCTCTGGGCTTTGGCCTTCGTTACTAGACCTTCATTGCTAGATAAGTGATTCATGGAAGCCTTTGGTTTCTCATAGCATTGAGCTTTTTCCTCGTGCTAAAGGCTTTTCTATTGCTTCATTCGCTTCTTTGTCTGATCGTGACTTGATTTTGGGTAAGTTATGGGCTTGGGAATTTCATTGCCTCTTTGTTAAGCCTTGAACAACTTCTTTTAACCCCCCTACTAAACCACTTAATATGTGTCCAGTTTGGGTTCGCTTTTCGAACCTTCCTCTTCATTTCTAGGAGCATTCTTGTTATGAGGCCATTAGTAACTCTAGAGGTTGTTTCTTGAAGGTGATGATGTCACATCTTCCATGGGAAACTCCACCTTTTATCGTATCTTAATCAATATTGACATCTCCTCGCCTCTCCCTGGGGATGTCGTTCTTATGGTTGGGGATAGGCCTTGGACTCAACAATTGGATTTTGAAGGCCTCCCCTTTCATTGTCAGAAATGCTTCTCTACTAGTCATCTTGCTTCAAATTTCTCCCTTCTGCATCACAAATGTTTTGCTGCTTGGTGGAAGGATGCTAGAATTGATCACTTTAATGTCTATGCTTCTGACTCTATTGACTACTCTTAGGATGATGAGACCTCCTCCTAGGATGATGTTGTGTCTCTTATTGCTAAAGCTATTGCCGATGTTGTTGTTGTTGTCCCTAAGGATTCTCATGTTACTCCTATGTTGCATCCTCATTCTACTACTAAATCTTCTCATGATGTTGTTCCTCTGTAGTAGCTTGTTGTTGTTCTACAACAACTCTACTGGTGCCTCTAATTGTGTTTCGGGGGGTCCTTCCCACCTGATCTCTCCTTTGATGGTCCTAATGACAGTATTGTCTAAATTGTGGTTTATCGAAGGCAGAAGGGTAAGTCCTCTCCCCTCCCCAAAACCCTTCCTTGTCAAGATACGGGTGTCTTTCCCCTTCTTTGAGTGGGGTTCTAGGTGTTTCCTAGTTTGACAGGTTTCTTCTTTGGGCTTGTCTAAATGTGTTTTTCGAGGATTGCTCCCATGTTTCGTTGTCTCTCTTACTACCTTTGTGTTGTTGTATTAAGGGTTGACACCCTTGTTCTTGTTGCTTTCTTAATCAAAAACATTCTACTTTCATCTTCCTTACGTATTCCCATATGTTAGATTGTTTAAAATAATTTTCTTTTCAAATTTAATACTAGTTTTATACTTTTTTGGCTTCAAGTGTAATGAATAGTCTGGATGGTGAATGTTCGGGATAACTCAACCAATTTTTTGCTACCTACTTCTTGGTGTAAGTTTCTTTCACCAATCATTCATATTTTGTAGTGAATGAAATTGGAGAAAAGATAAAATATTTTCTAAATAAAATTTCAATGCAAATTTGGGTCTCACAAGGCAATCCAAATGTGCAGGTGCATGGGTTGAGGAAAAGTCATATGTCATTCATGATGTAAATGGGGTTTTCAAATCAAATCTAAAGGTGCTAGAAGGTCATCAATCAAACAGCTTGTATCATGGAAGATGGGAAGCTTTCCAACAACTTGCCTTTCTCAATACTATTGAAGATGTTGCACTAATGTCAATGGTGCATACTCTATACAATTCTACAGACTATATATTTTCATCTCTGTAAAATCAGGGCAATGCCCTTTATGAACTTGAATGAGACCAATTAGGTTGTCCCATTACAAGTTGATTGTTGGTGTTAACTATTGAAAGTGGATGTGAGTTTGTCTAGCCCTCTATTGCACCATTAATTTTTATCCTATTTCAACCTTGCATGATACTAAACACCAAGATAAATTGCAGAAGCTTCCTGGGATTTGTTGTCTTTACTTTTTGCTCTCATCTAAGCTGGTTGTTTCATATACCAAGGAAATATTACTCATCTTCAATTATAGATGAAAGCATGAAAATGTATAAGGTTAATTGAACATGCAAAATTCATAAAACAATGGAAACTTATAAACCAACTAAACAACAATGTGGATGAGTAGATGTTGAATGCTCTCCAATGCTACAAAACAATGTGGATGAATAAGATTGAAAGTGATGGATTATGAGGATGTATTGAGACCAAATTTGGGCATTATATGGATGCAATGGATGGATTTTTTAACTCAAATTGACAACATAACTGTGTGATGGAAGTGGATAATTTGTGAAGGGAGGAGACTCCATTTTATAGGATTTAGGAGATCCAAATGGATGGCTGAGATATAAAAAAAATGGGGGGTTAAGATTGAAGGTATATGAGGTGGCTTGGGACATGAAAGATGAGAGATCCAAGAGAATTTTCCATAAAGGCATTTCTTGTCTCCACACTTCTCAAGGACATGGGGAAAAGAACCCAAGTACACTAGGAAGAGGAACAAGAAATTAAAAATTCCTTGGGAAGAAGAAATCCATTTAAGGCTGGGAGCTAAGAGGAGAAATCCATTTACGGCATGTGGTTGATCCATCCCAGGATTAGGGATGTGCAAGGGATTAATGAGAGTGATTAGGTGAAAGGATGGAGGATTAAGAGAGCAAGTGGACGAGTTAGGAGGATGTGGCATGAGGAGAGAAAATGAGGGGGATTTTAAATCAGAGGAAATGATAATGAAGATTAGGCTTAGGTTAATCAGACTTAATGAAGGGGATTAGGAGGATTTGTAGGAATCATGCTATTAGTTAATTAATTGTATTAATTAACTAATTGGGATTAGAAGAAATATTGAAGGGGTAGGCTAAGGTTAGTGATTAAATGGATTTTTAGAAGAATGAGGGTTTAGATAATTAATTATATGATTAGAGGATAAAAAAAATTTAATTAATTTTAAGAGAATAAGGACTAACATAATAAATGCAATTAATTATGCAAGAAGGGATAAATTAATTAAATATTAATTTAATTAATTTTGGACGTCTACAATAACTATACTTCTTGGTTCAATTTCTTTCATTCACCAATAAGGACTAAGGTCTAAGCTAACTCTACTCCTACGACATAAAAATTAAAAGATTAGAGTATTTTGATCTTGAAATTAACTGAGAAAATGAAAGCTCCTTAGGGTAACAAAGTCCAACAACAAATAATGCAATACTTACAAATTGTATAAATCTCACAATGTTATCATCTAACACTTGTGCCTAACACAAAATTCCCAATAAAAATAATTTAAATAACTATTAATCAATTCTATTAATCTCCATCATACTAATAGTTAACTTCGTCAAAATAATATTATACCAATAATATAAAGATATAAATACTAATTAATCTTAATAGATTTTTTTGTTTTGGTGAAAGTTTAATAGAAATATTAAAATATTAAAATACAATAATATCTTAATAATAATATAATATTGATTACAATATCATAATATAATAATAAATTAATATTAATTATAATATAATAATATAAATAAATATGATATCTTTCGACTTACTTATAGATATACTAATAATTACTATACCCATATTAATATTATAATCCCATTAAAAATTTATTTCAAACCTCATAATTAATCTAAAAACAAAACGTACTATATAGACGACTTCTCTTTATCATAAGGTATACTCCAATGAATGATACATTTTACATAAATAAAGTTATATGCTATGTCAAAACAACACGTCATATATGTCATATACTCCAATTCATTTTTATATAGTTGTCTCTTGTACGTGGCTCTTTATTCCAGTGGTGTGATCGAATTGTTATTGTTTATGGATATTTTCAATAAAAAACAATATTGCAATAAGAAAACAGATTACATTAGATTCTTCGTCTACCTGCAATGGGAATGATTTTGTTACTTCCATATAGAACCAAATTACTTCAAATTTGCTATATTTGTTAAACGACGAATAAGTTTACAAAATCAGAAATAGCTAGATATGACCAATATAAGTGATCACAAAATTGAAGTTTGAAGACAATAATTCTGTTTTATGCAATTCCCCATTATAAATCAGGTGAGGAGCTATTTATGAAAGCAACAACAGTGGATGGCAATATGACATGCATTAAAACCTAGGTAGATACAGAACCAGAAAAATCAACGATCAAGATGAGTTCAATTGCCTTGCACGATTGAGGAATAATCTCAACCATGGATTGTCAAAAGAGGTCCTTCACTTCAAATAAGAACGCCTTCTCCATAATAACATTTGTATCATGGTTGTATATAAGATAATGATGTCTACAAATACCATTTGGTAGCATACAAAACAAGGATTATTCTCCTTAGTGAAACCCTAAACTGTCACTTTCAACATGCTCATATGATGTCGAAGATGCAATATTGATATAACATTTTGTCCTTTTGCAACGGATTTCTAGATGTCCCAATAGAGTTTTAGATAGCTCCCCAAATCATTCAAATGAATCAAAGCTAATCCTTCAATTGACCTTCCTAGCATGCAACATATGACAAGTTGTGCTTCAGCAAGCTCATGATGACTACCTTAAAACGGCATTAAGTTTAAATTTAATAATTAAAGGTTTAAATCCATGGAATAAATGTAGATTGATTCCACATATACAAATCTGAACCAAGTTGGTAGACTATAAAATTTAGCAAATTCAGACTATTCCAATGTGTGGAGACAAAGACAGGTACTATAAAATTGGATAAATTTATTTGTTGACTTCATAGTGAAAAAACACCAATTGACATAGATTTGGGTAACAGACATTAAGTTTCCACAATCCATGAAATATTAATCAACTGATTCCGGACTAGATTGTATTTTTCCGAATTTAACATCCATGATCTGCTTCTTGGACATTTTTCACTTCTGCATGCTCTCTATTTTCATCCTGATGATGGATCACGTGTTGATGCAAAAAATCCACACAATCTATTCTGGAAACAGTTGATTAATATACATTTGGGTGTCCAATTTTTACCATTACAACATACATATTGTTGACTTCATTGTGAAAAAACACCAATTAACATACATTTGGGTGTCCAATTTTTACCATTACAACATACATACATAATATAAATTCGCACTCAAAATAAAACCAGCCAAGTTCGCAATAGCCAGCATAAGCCCAATTTTGAAGGGCAAAGCCACAGTCGTGACTCATTCAAAATTCTATTATCGAAAACAACACAACTAAACAGCCCGAATGCTGTGTCGATTTTCTCATTTCATGTTGGTTGTTAATACAGAATTCTAGTATTATGATAGTGAAATCAAATTTTGATTGATTTTTCATATTCACTGTTAGTTGAGATTGGTTTTTAATTTTTGATATTTATAGTCTGTTTCCCAGTTCTCATCAAAAATCATTTATTGGCTCCTAAAAATCGCCAGCACTATCGATTCTCATAACAGTTTAGAGTGGTTTTGTACTACCATTTTCATAAATATGCTAAATTTACATAAATCAAACATGGTAATTGTGATGCTCCCACAGTAATAGGTTTTTGGAATTCGCAGTGTGAAGTTTTTGTATCAATATTTTGAATCACACTCTGATCCACCATGAGGATGAGGACAAATAATAAACCAACCAGTCCATAATTGTTCATTGACAGAAGATTTTGGTCTATGCATTTGATTGGATATACTAATTTGAGTTTTTCATGTAAAATGCTGGTTTCTGAGGACAACTATGCATATATTAGCTTAAACTTTAATCCTCCGGATTCATAACAGCTGCAATGTCTGGTTGAAATGAAACGGTAATTGTTTTTTGTTTTTGTTTTTTGAAATGAAACGGTAATTGGTTGTTTTGTTTTTTTTTTAAATGAAACGGTAATTGTTACTCCTGAGAAATGCAAACCTTGAAAAATTAAGGATAGTGTCAATTTCTTCCAGCCATTCTGGGGCAAAAATCAAGTACAAGGCTTCCAATATCGAAAATAAATACGTACTGCACAATCTGGCAATGTATTTTGTAAAAGCTGCTCTCGAGAAATTTAATTGGCTCTATTTTCTGGAGGGCATGAAAAAAATGCAAGCCAGAGAGTTACTGCTTCTGCCTTGAGATAAAAATAAAAAATATCCTTACAACTGAATCATAATTCCTTTTCCGCAATTCTTTAAAAAAAGCTGTCGTGATGACCAGTCAAAAATCAAGTTTTCCAATCTTGACGCAACCAATGGTCATCACTACCTGAACTTTAAATTCATAAAATAACCATTCTATCAATCACTACTTTACAAAAAAGAACTAAACCTAGAATTTTAAATTAACCCAATTGATAATGGCTTGAAAAACTGCAAGGCATTCAACTCAGGAATAAAGTTACAAATTATAATTACAAAAATTGAGAGCTCTTTAAAAAAAATGGCGACACTCACTTGCACCATTCCATAACATGAATTGACCCAAGTAGCAAACTAATGCCACTTCAGCATTCTGCAAAACTGATTGAGCTCATGGCTCGTTGCTGCAGCTCTATTGACCATTTACAAAGCTTAAGTTTCAAAAGCATGTACAAATGTCACCCCATGTGGGTTGGCTAAAACAACTTTGAACGGCTGCAATTAATAACGCGCAGTACACTCATGATTTAATCATCAGCACTTTGAATCTCGCCCTTCATAATGCGGGTTGTGCTTTCGACACTGAAGCCTAAAACAGCTGGATTTACTTTCTTTCCTTTCTTCCCCTTTTTCTTCCCACCCCTTACTGACCCATCTATATCATTATCAATAGCAAAAATATCTGAATCCCTACCAGATCTCGACTCCAGATTGGACCTTCTACTATGAATGTCAGTAGTATTAGCATCTTGACTCTGCACATGCATGCTACTTAAAACTTGAACATCACGCTGGGAGAAGGCCATGTCAATAACATCTGCAGGCAAGAGCTCCTTGTATTTCAACACTTTATCAATAAACTCCCGTTCAGGATCAAAGGAGCCCAGATTCTCAACCAGAAGCATCTCTGCTTCTGACGTAGACTGCTTCAGGCAATATTCCAAAACTTTTGTATCTGGTAACACATGGTCAAGTATACAACTTTCCAAATGTGGTTGCAAATAACTTCAAAACAATAAACCATTATTCTTTTTAAGTTTGTTACAAATTACAGCATTTCGCAATGATTGGTACATCCAGAAACTTCAAGCAAATCAAACAGAGAACCAAAACTTAATCAGAAAATAAACAGGTCAAGAAAATATAGGGTGGATTTAAAGAATGAAACTTCAAACAAACAAACAAAGGATCATATATACAAGCCTTGCATACCAAAATAAACAGAAAGAGCTAAACAAACAAGTTAAATGATGTCGACGTAGGCAAGCATAGTATTAGAAAATTAAAAGACAGACAGGAAAAAAATAGAAGACCGAAATACATTAAATGCTCACTCTGTTGTATATATTTCTAAGGTTTTATACCCCTCGTAGATAAAACACCCACCACAAATGAGTGATCCAGAGAACCGCCCTTGCTGTGGGATATTAAGAAGGGCAGCAACCCTCCATAAGGGTCAGGAGCCCTGAGGTAAATCATCCCTTATAGATGATTTTTAGGCCCATAATTTTATACTCAATGCATTGTAATATAGCTTAGCAGTTTCCTACATTGATACAAGCCAATGACTATAAATTCTTGCACGTAGATTAGAATTAACAAAATATCTTAATGTACTGTGAACGGTCGAGTAAATAACACGAATATGGTTTTCCTGGGTTTTTCCTTCAAGGGTTCTAAAAAGTAAAATCAATTGTTATACTGTGAGTTTTCCATTATTTATTGCTGCTGCATTCACGATTTTGTTAGCATTGCTTCTACTGCATAAGATTAATTGGTGTGTTTTCCTTCATCCTAAAGATTCAAAAAGAAAAGAGCATTAAGTTGTAAAATCCTCTAATATTTCAAGACAACTAGTAATATCTCAAAAAGATTTTGTTTTTTATTTTGATTCTTCATTCCCTAAATCGGTAAATGTTCATCACCAACCGAGATAAATAGTTTTTATAAAACTAAACTTCAATTCTGAGGTAGCATGGAGAAGATGCATATTCGAAAACCAAAAAGTTTGATAATATTGCATACTTCCAACTGTGCTGAGAAGTAATTTGCTAAAAAGAAACCAAACCTGAGTATGTTTATGCTCTGTACATAT
Organism: Cryptomeria japonica; assembly: GCF_030272615.1. Lineage (NCBI taxonomy): Eukaryota > Viridiplantae > Streptophyta > Pinopsida > Cupressales > Cupressaceae > Cryptomeria > Cryptomeria japonica. Next base: position 112,161,402 of record NC_081410.1, on the reverse strand, counting down.
TTGTTACAATGTACCACAAGCTAACAGTTGGATACAACAAGGAGACAAGGGACGCAATTCAAACATTTCTTGCTCCTATCAGGCTTTAACTCCAGGGGTTTATGAAAGCTCCAAAGGACTGTCTTATGAGTACTTTCTCTAATTACACCAGTCCTGTTTGATTGTTTCAAAGAAGAATTCCTGTCAGTTTTTGGATGGTTTTATGCTAAGTTACCGATTCGAGTACGGATACGGAAACGGAAACGGATAAAAAAAAATCTTGGGTACGGGTACGTCCATATATATATATATATATATATGTTCAAACATACAAATATGAAACATACAATGTAACTTTCCCATACAATGATACATAAATAATAACAGATAAATGACAGTTGTTTTTTAATTGGTTTTTGACTTTTATGAACCGTGGGCCCCGTTTTTAGGAACCCACGGGCCTTGGTTCTCCCAGGTCCGCCTGGGTTCTCCCTGGGTTCCACCCGGGTGGCCAGGTTCTCTGTGGGTCCTGCCACGGATAAATGACAGTTGTTTTTTAATTGTTTTTTGACTTTTATGAACCGTGGGCCCTGTTTTTTGGAACCCACGGGCCTTGGTTCTCCCAGGTCCACCTGGGTTCTCCCTGGGTTCCACCCGGGTGGCCAGGTTCTCTGTGGGTCCTGCCACGCGCAGGACCCACATAGAACCCGGCCACCTGGGCAGGACCCGGGTGGAACTCAAGGAGAACCAGGCTCAGACCAGGACTGGGCAAGAACCAGGACCCGGACCCAGCCTTTTTCCCCGAGAACCGGTATCTCAGGTTTTATGTAGAACATACAGTTTGCACATATGGGCCTCTATATCTCTAGTTTTGAACTCAATCACTATGTGAAGGTATAAACCCATAGTGTGAAAAGGTATCATTACATCTTAGAGCTAAAGTTCTGTGTTGATGAGAATCATTCTCATACTAAACTCCTCATCAATAGTCCTCATTGTATTGTCTTGCACGCATATTATAACCGATTCATTCATGACATTTTAGAATAACAGATGAGTTCTGCATGCAAAGATCTAGGGCAGTTTGCCTGCACCTTATCCAGCCAGTACTCATCCGCAACCTTACTAATCTATCTCGCCTAACTAATGACAAGTGTGTGAATATCATTTTCAGTTACTTGTTACTTACTCTCTTGCTGTTAAATTTTGTAAAAATTTGTATAGTTATGTTATTGTGTGTGTACTTTTCGCCTCAGGATAAGAATGAATTTTTATACCTGTAACCTTTTAATCATGCAGCCTAAGGTGTCTTAAGAACCTTCTTGTTGTACATACTAAAACATCTCTCTTTACACTGTACATACTAGATAAATGAAAAGAAGCTACATTTGTGTGACTCAATAAGCATTCACCTACCATTCTATTTTTACCATTAAAAATTCATTCCAGTCAGCACTCACAAACAAACAGCAAAATCTAGCTCATAAATAAAGTTGGTACTAAAGACTAAAAAATCTAATACTATAGAAGATAAAGAATAAAGCAATTATTTTAAGTTGATAAAATTTTCACTCTACTGAAAAAAAAATTAATGCTTCAATTATAAAAGAGTTCTTTCTTGAAGCTAAATCTCATGCAAAGAAAGGTTGTAGCTACAGGTCCAGAATCCAAGAAGCAATTTCTATGTTTAACTTGGCTTGATAGCAAATAAGTACATACAGAAATTTCAAAGGTAGCATTACTGAAGTAAGAAAGCAGAAGACAAAAATCAGAAAAAGCTTAACCCATAAAAAAAGGATACCATTATTTCCAATCAGCCTAGATAACTCTGCTTCGCACCAATCATGGAAATCTTTTGCTTCTGCAAGGAACAAAGGGAAAGACATGTTGAAACATGAAAACCTCAAACTAGTGTCTGATTCAATATAAAGCACTATTATATAAATAAAAATTGACAGTCCAGTGTTAATTGAAAATTTAAAACATAACAAACACTTGATCGTTACCAGAATATTTGCTAACAAGTTGCTTCTTCCCCTTCACCGATGATGACAAAGGGAGATCGGAAGACTTGTTAGCAGTGACGAGTGCTGCTGATGCTTTCCGTGACGATGACAATCCAGATGAGGCTTTCGCAATACTGCTCTTTGGTGTCAAACTTTTGCCGGTAATCAGTGATGGAAACTCTGGCCTGCACAAAGAGCAAATTTACTTATGTACTTCAGATATGAAGAAATAAGACACGATCCAGTAAATACACATGAAACAAGATAAATACACTAAAACCATTCTACCTTAGCAGTGTAGTCCTTGCGAAAGAAAAACTTTGGAATTAAATAAAATACATGAAGGAGAAACTCAAACCAAACAAAACCATAAATAATTGAATACACAAGGATAAACCACTTTAATTTCCAAATCCATTGCATTAAACCTATGACATCTTGTTCTAGGACTCCTAGTTTGCTGTTAATGTTGTGAATACATCTGTGTTACACAGGGATGCATCCCCTATCCCCAACCCACCCGTCCCCTACCCGTCGCCAGGACAGGAAAACGGAAAGGGGAGGTCCCCCTACCGATTCCAATTCTGCAAGAACCCTCCAAGATGGCAGGAAACGTTTCCTGGCCGCTGGGGACATCTCACCATCCCTGGGATGGTGCAGGGACATCTAAAACATCCCGTGCCGTCCCAGAAACGGCGAGCTGTCCCCCATGTCTGGGACGACTTCAAGGGCCATTAAAACATAAAAAAACACACATTTTAAAATAAAATAAAATTATTGTTAGTGACATGAGGAGCCCACAATTAGGTTTAAAACATAAAAGTGAACCCTAAAAAGCCAAAATACATTAAAACAAAGGAAAACATGAACCCAGCCACCATTTTTCACTTTCATTTTCTCAGGTTTTGCTCCAGGCTGTGAGAGTTTGCTTGTTGGAGAAGATATCGGCATGCTCTAGAAGAGAGATTGGACTGATTAGAGGAGATCTTGGACTGATTTTTGCCTTGCTTCAAGTCTAAAACATGTTCTCAGCTTCAAGTCTCAAGCTACAGCCAAGGTATGTTAATTTTTGTTACAGTTTTTTCTAAGATTTTAGCTTGCTAGCGAGCTTGTAGATTGAAAATATTTTGATTCATTTGTTTTCAGACTTTCAACCATAAACAAAAACATACAAAATGAGCAGCAACAGCAGTGACAGTCATGACGGTAGTGAGAGTGAAAACGAAGTGACAATGCCAGTAGACCCTTCTACATCTGAAAATCCAACCTTAGGTTCTGCTGCACCAAACTGTTTTCAATGTCCTATACCTCTTCAAAAGTTTGTAAAAGGCACTTTCAACCCCAAAAAACCATTGCTATAAATTGCCACAAATGTGACCACCAACAAGGGCAAAAATACAGGTTGCAACAAGAACTGGCTTTGTCATATTTGCAATCCATGGGAGTTATACTAGGGTTATAGGCCATCTAGTGGGTAAGGGTGGAAAAGGTGTTAGAATTTGTGAGGATATAGCATTGGAACAGCAGATTGAAATGGCAAAATTGGCTAGTATAAGTGAGGACAAAATCATTACAATTCACAATAAGAAACGGCCAGCATCTATTGATTTGTGTGCCTCTTCCAATGTATCAGTTGGAGAGAGTGGTGATTGAGAGGAGGAAAACAAGTGAGTAAACTTCAGTGATGAGGATAATGAACGTGCAAAAACATGACCAATCTGATGATGCAGTGGCCAAATTCTTTTATGCACATGCTCTTCCATTTCATTTGGCAAGGTCACCTTATTACAAATCTATGGTGAGAGATATATTGACAATTGGACCCTCTTATGCCCCCCTAGAGAACATAGATTGCATACCTCCCTCCTTGACAAACAATATTCATAAGCTACCACCATGATGAGGAGGAGATGAGACAAACATGATTTACGACTGGCTGTTCCATTGTCATGGATGGCTGGACTGATATTCAACATAGGCCACTCATTAATGTTATTCCACGTTACCTAGGGACGCGTCCACAGTTATTTTTTCAGGTGTCCCCGTCCCAGGGATGCCTCGGGGACAGGGAACGTCCCCATAAATTGTGCATAGAGACAGTGAATTTTGACAATGAATTCCATAAGCAATTTGACTTTGACTCCCAATTTAACACAAATTTGCCATAAGAACTAGCAGAGTTCTTATATGTTAAGGTTCTATAATGTAAATGTAAATGTTTTATCCATGTTTTCATATGAATATTTTATATTTCCCTATATATTTTAATTTTCCCCTATTTTTAAACAGCTGTCCCCTTTGCCCTCCCCTAGCTGTCCCCAAAATTGGCAAAAAAAAACCACCGTCCCGAAAACGCGTAACCCTGTCCCCTATCATCCCGTCCTAGAAACTCAGGGTAACATAGATGTTTTTGTTACATGCCCTGCTGGTTCATACTTTTCTTCAAGCTATTGATTGTTCTGGAAATGTTAAGGATGTTAATTTCCAATTCGGCATTTTGAGGGAGGTCATAGAGGAGGTTAGGCCTTCTAATGTTATGCAAATTGTGACAGATTCAGCTCGTGTTTGTAAGCTAGCTGGTTTGATAATTGAGAGTGCTTACAGACATATTTTCTAGACTCCATGTTGTGTACATGCTTTGAATAATGCTTTGAAAGACATTGGAAAAATAGATTGGGTGAAGGCAGTAGTGGCACAGGCTACAGACATACAAATGTTTGTAACCATCAGACTTCACTTGCACTATTCTGGTCTTATTCAAAGAAAGAATTCATCAAACCAATTGAGACTTTGTTGGAGAAGATGTTGGAGGTGCAGGATGCTCTACAATCCATGGTTGTTTTTTCCATACTAGAAACGGTGGCCTCAATCAAAGACAGATGAAAGGGAAGCAGTGAAAGATAGAGTAATTGATGAGTCTTGGTCTCAATCTAAAAAAAAACATATTATAAAATTGTTAAACTCTGTTTTACACTTCATCTTTTGGAAGTCTTAATTTTTAAATGTGATTGCAGTTATATTTGATCTATCATATCACCAATTGTAGGGTTAATCCAATATCCAGATACAAACTTCATTGGAGGGTGGAAATTTCATGGAAGGGGCACACCAGAATTGAAACAACTTGCCATTCATTTGCTCTCCTAGTTTGCTAGTTCCTCTGCTACAGAGAGGAATTGGTTCACCTATGGCTTCATCCACTCCATTAAGAGAAATAGGCTAACTTCAAAACAAGCTGAAAAGTTAGCTGCGATTCATAGTGCCAACAGACTACCCAGTATTGATAGACTCCAACAATGCGATGGGATGTTGATCCTAAATATATTAGACAGATTGATGAGGAGGGGGTGCAACGAGGATTAGTCAAGCTGCTATTGGATGATCCACTTCTGCCAGAGGGTGATGGACTCATTTTTAAATGTGATTGCAGTTATATTTGCTTTATCATATCACAGTGTAGCGGTAATCCAAAAAACAAATACAAACTCCATTGGATGGTGGAAATTTCATGGGAGGGGCACACCAGAATTGAAACAACTTGCCATTCATTTGCTCTCCTAGATTGCTAGTTCCTCTGCTACAAAGAGGAATTGGTTCACCTATGGCTTCATCCACTCCATTAAGAGAAATAGGCTTACTTCAAAACGAGCTGAAAAGCTAGTTGTGATTCATAGTGCTGAGAGACTACCAAGTATCTATAGACTCCAACAACGCGATGGGATGTTGATCCTGAAGATATTAGACAGATTGACGAGGAGGTGCCACCAGGACTAGTCAGGTTGCCACTGGATGATCCACTTCTGCCAGAGGGTGATGGACTCAAATGGTTCTGAGTCTTTGGATATTGATAGCCTGAATGAGGCTTAATTTTATAGACTATTGTACAATGTATTTTGATGTTTGAGACTTCTGGATATTGTTAGACCCTGGTTTTTTGATGTTTACGAATGCTTTATTGAAATTTATTATGCTGTTATAATACTACTTGCATGATCTAGTTACATTTTGATATTGTTGTCATCAATTATTGACATGTAACATCTCTCTCTCTCTCTCTAATATATAATATATTTTGAAAAATTCATATATATATATATATATATATATGCTGTCGTCCCCTATTTTTTGGCTCTCTGGGAAACGTCCCAGAAATGTGTCCCTTGCCGTCCCCAAAACATAGGAATACATAAATTCTACATGAACTATGTTTATTAAGGATTCAATCTTTAATTTTAATGTGCAAACAATGTGTAAAGTGGGCTTATGGACATAAGTGTGTTCTCGGTTTAAATTCTTAGTCTCTATGTTTCACCTTCCAAGCAAAGCCTATGTCCATCATTTAGATTCTGCAATGCTTGCTTTCATTAGCTTGTTAAAAACTCAGTTTCTGCACATTTTTGTCACAAATTTGTCAGATTTTATTGAATAAAATGAAACTCGCCAATTTAATGAAGCAGCTATAAATTCATTCAAAATTCAACCCCAAATATTTGTATGGTAAAATAGCTAGGTTTTTATTTTGATTTTATTAGATATCAAAAATTGCCATTACTTGCGGCTTTCTGTCTTTTTTAATCCTGTGGCTAGCCTGGACCCTCTGTGAAGATTTTCTGCAGCCTCAGCCCTCTGTTGAATACTTGGTATGCTTTCCTGATGTTTACTGTTTATGTGTAACCTCACACCTCTGACTATATATGGCTGCATTTATCTAGTATTTTTTAAGTTTCTGGTTATAACATATCAATTCAAAGATGTTGTGCATGCTTGAAGACTACAGGATGTTGCCAGGAAGGTCAATGCTTATCATTCTTAGCTGCCTTCGAATAATAGTGTTTACTGTTTATGTGTAACCTCACACCTCTGACTATATATGGCTGCATTTATCTAGAGTTTTTTAAGTTTCTGGTTATAACATATTGATTCAAAGATGTTGTCCATGCTTGAAGACTACAGGATGTTGCCATGAAGGTAAATGCTTATCGTTCTTGGCTGCTTTCGAATAATAGTGTTGCATTGTCAAGATGTTTGCAATTTAGAATTTGGTAAAGTTTTTAATTTGAATTAAATTTTATTAATAGTTATTATTCGAATTAGCTTTTCAAAATTTCACATTTTCATTCCATTTTGTTTTAATTTATTAAAATTTAATTTTAGTCGGTGTTTCATTTATTTTTATATTTAGACATTTTATTAAGTTTTATTATTTTAACTTTTAATAGAATCTAAATTTATTATATTTTCTTTATTAAGTTTTTGAATTTGATTTTTATAATATTTTAATATTAGTTTAAAAATTATTAATATAGCTTACAATATTTATTATTTACCAGATCCTGTGCATAAACTCTTTCCATTGGATCTTCTTTGAGAGCAGCCTGGAGCAAGCTATAAGGCAAATCGGCATGCTGAGCCTTGTCACCACAAACTCAAACACGTTGCAGGAAATTTGATAAATACGCGAGAGTGCATACAGAGATGCTGTATTGTTGATTTCCCCGGGTGCATTTGAAAATATCAACAACACAGCATCCATGCCTACACCCACCACACATTCCGGATAGATTGAGCTTAAGTCCTGTGGATGTGAGGAGAATTAAGATCTACAGAAATCAATTTCCACTCTGTTGTCTACCAAGAGTTCAAATAGGAGTTACAACTGTTACAGTTTGTGCTGCTGCGAGTGGACTAATTACCAGTAAATTAATTGATGTTTTGTACTACAGTTGCATTCCTGGGAGTGATCTGATGAATGACATTATTTAATTCTTGCCAGATCTGAAATTGCTGTCATTTGTTGTTTCATAATTATCACATGCCCCCTTTATGCCCCTCTGAAATTGTTGTTATTTGTTGTTATTGACCATTGGACCCTCTTCTGCCCCCCTGGATAACATAGATTGCGTACCTCCCTCCTTGACAAACAATATTCAAAAGGGAACATCTTGAGGCAATGACGCATACATGGATTAGGGCTGACTGTTCCATTGTCATGGATGGGTACACTGATATTCAACATAGGCCACTTATTAATATCATTGTTACATACCCTGCTGGTTCATACTTTCTTAGAGCTATTGATTGTTCTGAGAAACATACAAATGTTTGTATTAACCATCACACTTCACTTGCACTATCCTTGTCTTATTCAAAGAAAGGATTCCTCAAACCAATTGAGACTAGATATGCTAGCTATTTTATTTTGTTGCAGAGGATGTTGAAGGTGCAGGATGCTCTACAATCCATGATTGTGTGTGGAGATTGAAAAAAGTAAGCTCCATCAAAGACAGAAGAAGGGAAGGTGGTGAGAGAAAGAGTACTTAATGACATTTGGTGATCCAATATCAAGTAAGAAAATTAAAAAAAATTGAGTTTGTACTTTGTTTTACTTTGTATTTTAAAATTTTCATTTTAAAGATTTTATTATTAATAGTGTTAATGTCATCATTTTTTATTTTAAAAGTTTTGATTTTAAATGTTGCTTGCAGGTATATTTGCTCTATCATATCACCAATTGTGGGGGTCATTATTAATAGTGTTAATGTCATCATTTTTTATTTTAAAAGTTTTGATTTTAAATGTTGCTTGCAGGTATATTTGCTCTATCATATCACCAGTTGTGGGGGTAAACTGATATGAAGATACAAACTGTCCTAGCTTTGGAGAGATACAAACTCTCCTAGCCTTGGAGAGATCTAGGAGACTTTTGATAGTATGCTTCATCAAATGAAGCAAGCAATTCGTAACAAGGATCCTGGATTGCATATCAGGCCTATTGTCACAAAGAGGTGGAACACAATGAACACCCCTCTTCATATGCTTGCATATGCGCTTAATCTGAAATAGTATTGCACCTAGACCTAGCCGAATGCTTTCTTTTGAAGATGATGATGTGATGCAGGGGCTTACAGTAGCAACCATTCTTTAGCTCGTTCATGTAGATGTATGTGTGATGGTAGTTGAAATGGGTGTTTTACCCTATGTGTTCAGCACACATAGGGTAGTTATCACTTTAAGTGTACTGTTATGACTTTAAGTCTCAAGTCATAAGATTAGAACGCATGTCATAATCTTATGCAATTCTATGTTCACCTTGGCCTATATAATCAAGGAGTCTCTTTTGTAATCTCAATCCATTTTAATCTATCATTTGCATCCTTTGATAGAATAGTACTATTAATTCGTAGTTTATCTCTCTTGTGCTTTCATTAAGTGTATGGGTGGCTATAATATTCAACCAAATCTTGCATAGTATACAGCATTCTATACCAGCTCTTACATGGTATCAGAACTTGTGGGATTGTTTCTTGCTAATCTTTTTGAGAGATCTAGGTTGCAAATCTTAGTAAATCTTGAAAAGTTGAGTATGCTCTTATCTTGCATTAAATGATGCTCTGGAGAATCAAAAAAAGTTGACTAAAATACCAAATTTGAGGGTTTTCCTATTTGTGACTTTGTATTGCAGGTCAAAATTAGAACTTGCTTGCGCAGATCCGAACTCACCATTGAGTTCATGGGTTTCAAGAAAGTCAATTTCACCTTTCGTTTCCTCCAAATTGGACATTTGAGACCAAATCTATGACATTTTAAAGTTGGGATGTGGTTACCAGATCCAGAAGCTAACTACAATTTCAAAGCATTTGGATAAAAACAAACCCTACCATTGTGCTTAGAAAGGCACAAAAACATATAGATCAACTCTCAAATCATCAAAATAAGACACTTTTGTGAAAAATTGATTGTTCAAAATAATCGGATCATCTTGAATTAACTAATAACGAATATACAAGTGTATGTAAATGAATTACAAGACGGTGTTCTAAAAAGAATGAACCATTAAACTAAAGCTTGAAATACTAAATAAAGCTAAAAAGCTTAAAACTAAAAAGCAAACTATGCATTCTTATAAAAGAAGCAATAGTTGACTAATGACTAACTAAATGACCATTAATAGAACCACAAAAGAAAGTAACTGACTAAAAGAATTAATTATTGTAATACCCTCCCTTAATGGTCATTGTATCAACTAAGTACCCGACGAAGACACTGCAAGTCTTTTGATCATAAATGCAATGCAAAGAACACTCTGCTGCTACGAAGACTCTCCCAGGATCTACAAAGTGGTGATGACCAAGAATAGCTGATTCCGAATGATTGATGCATGATGCAACCTTCACACACGAATTTTAGAACTGGCACACGTGAATTATATAAGAAGGATACCATTTATGCTGTTTTAAGTGTGCAGAAAATTTTAATTTTGGGGTTTCTTCCAAACCTCGAAATTCGTGCCTTGGAATTCGTGCCAAAATTCTCCTATAGGGTTTCAGTTTTTTCAGCAGCTGTTTCTATTCTGATTTTTTTTTTTAAATCAGATTCTTCTGTCTCTTGCTTTCACTTAGCTAACCTCGATCAACCTCAATTTATGTGATGGCATCATTAACCAACATCATGTTGGAACACAGTCAGAAGTTCAACGGCCGCAACTACAACACCTGGAAACAGCGTATGCTTACCATCTTTGAGTATCATTGCCTTGATCAGCTTGTTTTGGGCAAGGAATCTCGTCCTACAACAGCAGGTGATGATCAAGACAAACATGATGTGAAGAATCGAGAGGCTCTCATGCTTATCAAACTCTCTGTCACAGATGATCAACTCCCACAGGTGCTTTCAGGTAAAACAGCAAAAGAGATCTGGGATCTTTTGAAGGATCTTCATGAAACGTCTGACAAGAGCCGAGCTTTCTTTCTGAAGAATATGTTGTTTTCTATCATGATGGATGAGAAGTCATCTATCCAGGCACATCTTACGAAGATCAAGGACATCCATGATTAGTTAGAAGCTATAGGCCGAACCATGGTGGAATAGGATATGGTAGTGATCACGTTGAAAAGCCTTCCCAGATCCTACGAGCATTTCATTGGTACGCTCAATATCTCCTCTACTAGTGTTGATTTGAAGTTTCCTGATCTTTGCAACAAGCTGCTCCAACAAGTTCGATGGAAGCAACAGTTTGGAAGCAGCGCTAGTTCATCCACTGAACAGGCTTTCACAGCCTCAACTTCGCATAAGTACAAGGGTAAAGCTCCATCCTTCCAATAGAAAGGACAAGGTCAAGGTCAACCTCAGCAGTCTTCCAAAAAGAAGAGCTCACAGTGTTCCTACTGTCATATATATGGCCATTTGGTGAAAGATTGCCGGAAATTGATAGTATCCCAGCAATCCAAACAGGGAGGGTCCAAGCAGATTCTGCCACGCATCCTGATCAGAACGAATATGCCTTCTATGCATTCATGGCCCAAACCTCCTCTGATGATGTTCAATCATCAGCCTGGTACATTGACTCTGGAGCCTCTCAACATTTCACACATCGTCGGGATTGGTTTACAGAGTACATGCCTTTGACTAATTCAGTGATCTTTGGTGGAGGTGAAGAGTATACTGTTGTCGGCAAGGGCAACGTTCGGATTTCATCTGGTGGGAGGGATTTAATATTCCTCAATATATACTTTGTACCTGGTATGAAGCTCAATCTAATGTCAGTCAGTCAAATTATGCAGCATTCACCACAGCTAGATGTCGTCTTCGGGTTGCACAAGTGCAGCATTGTTGACAGGGAGACTCGCACTATAGTTGCAGTTGGTATTGAGGATCATGGTCTTTATAGACTTGTTGATTCTACTGGTTCTCAGGAGCTCACCATGGCAGCTAGGAGTACTTCCATCAGCACTCTTTGGCATCAGCGATATGGGCATCTCAATGTCCACTATCTCTCTCAGTTGGTTCGAGAGGATCTAGTCATAGGATTACCTGAGATTCAAACTCAGAATCATGGAGTTTGCGGAGCGTGTCAAGCTGGAAAGCAGCATAGGACTCCGTTTTCAGATGGAGATGCTTGGAGAGCATCCAAGGTCTTGCAACACATTCATGCAGACATCTGTGGTTCCATGAACACTCCATCAGTCACTGGATGCAGGTATTTTCTATTATTTGATGATGATTTCAGCAAACGCATGTGGGTTTATTTTCTTAAGCAGAAATCAGAGGTGTTCACCATGTTTCAAACGTTTAAGGCCTTAGTGGAAAAAGAGTCTAGCTGTCAGATAGTCACTCTTCGGTCCGACAATGGAGGGGAATTTTGTTCTACAGAGTTCACCAACTTTTGTGCATCACATGGCATTAAGCATCAGCTTACCACACCTTACACACCATAGCAGAACGGTGTTGTTGAGCGCAGGAACTGTACAGTCACTGAGATGGCTCGATCTATGTTGGAGCATAGAAATGTTCCAAAACACTTTTGGGCGGAAGCGGTCTTCACTGCAATCTACCTTCTGAACCGGTCTCCCACAAAGGTCATTAAGAAGATGACTCCAGTGGAAGCTTGGTCTGGCAGGAAGCCCAAAATCAGTCATTTGAAAGTTTTTGGCTCTACAGCTTATGTTTGGATTCTAGATGCCACGCGCACCAAACTAGATCCAAAGAGTCAGAAATTGATGTTCATCGGCTACAGTGACAACCACAAGGCATATCGGTTGGTTGATATAGACACTAATCACCTCATATTCAGTCGAGATGTAGTATTTGATGAAGAAAGAGGGCCTTTTCAGCCTTCCTCTCCTGATTTGAGCATTGAGGATCACCCTCCAAAGGCTGTAAGTATGGGTTTTCGTCTTCCCTTAGCTCCACTTGATGGGAGGGATTTAGTTGACTTTGAAGTTGTGGGGTCTCCCAGGCATGACATTGCACCCCCTGACTTTCCTCAAGATCTTCACGATCCACATCCAGAGGAGCTTGCTCCAGATATTCCAGGCACTCTTCATCCTGCAGCAAATGTTGGTACTCCTACTCTTCGGCCTAAGTGGTGGGCCAAGACCATTGGTGATCTTCATAATGATGAGCTCATTGAGGGTAGATCCGTTAGAGCTAAGAGCCAACAACACACAATTAATTTTGCTCTTATGGCCAACATTCAAGTATTTATGAGCCTCAAACATATACAGAGGCTAAAAGGTGTACCTGAATGGGAAAAGGCTATGGTAGCGGAGCAACATAGTCTTCTGAAAAACAACACTTGGGTATTGTCTGATCTTCCTCCAGGAAAGAAGCCCATTGGCTGCAAATGGGTGTTTAAAGTCAAGTCAAGTATAAAGCTGATGGAAGTCTTGATAATTACAAGGCTCGGTTGGTGGCAAAAGGGTTTTCACAGAAGGAGGGCATCGACTATGAAGATGGATCAATGATACTGCAGTACATTCCTACAGAAGATCAGACTGCAGATATCCTCACCAAGTTCTTGAGCCCGGCAAATTTCTCAAATTTAGAGGGCAGCTTGGTGTGTGATAGATAGCATGACCATTAAAGGAGGGTATTAGAATATTTAATTATATTTTAGTCACCTATAATTAGTTCCTTGTTTACTGGTCATTTAGCTTTTTAGTTAATTAGCTTTTAAGCTTTATTTAGCATTTAGCTTTTTCTTTTTAGTTAATTAGCTTTTAAGCTTAATTTAGCTTTTAGCTCTTTAATCTTTTACTTTAACGTTATGTCCTAATTATAGAACATCGTCTTGTAACCTCTATATATACGTGTGTATATCGTTCAATGTAATCATTCATTCAATTTATTTTTCAGAAATGTCGCGCAGTAAAATCCCAAACATCACGCGGTAAAACACCAAACATCACGCAGCAAAAATACATCACGCAGTAAAACACCAAACATCACGCAGCAAAAATACATCACGTGGTAAAACATCACTTCCTGATTTTTGAGGAAAAAAACAAGCAAAACTGTTCAATGATTTTTTGTGGAGAAAAATCAAAAAAAACCAAAATATATTTTTTTAAAGGGAAAAATCATAAAAACCTGACGAATAATTTTTATGGAAAAAAAATTTAAAACCTAACAAATAATTATTTTTTTAGGGACAAAAAATTATAAAAAACCCAAACATAATTTTATTTCAAGGAAAAAAACTCGTCCAAAAAAAAACAATTCTGCCAAAAACCTGAATTGCAGAATATGCAGAACTTTACGTCGTACAACATCTACGATACCCTAGTCATAGGGTTAAACACGACAAACGCCATGAACACAGAAAGAGTATGGAAATGAAATCGTGCACGCAGAAAAAACAAGGAGAAAAGGGCACCAAAAACCTTGTCGAGCAAGCATGAAAACCAAAGGTCACACAAGACATGGCGCATAAACGAAATCTTGAACATGGGTCGAGCACAATCACAGAGGGCAAAACAAAGGTCGCACATGAGAAAATGGAATCCCGAAAAATAAAATCGCGAGAAAATCGCAAAATTGAAACTCGTTGAGTGGAATGCAAATGTGCGAAAATAAAACACATCGCCGCCGCCAAAAAATACTCCAACACAAGCAAAAACCGCTAACACCTCCTCACACAACCTCAGAAAGGCGACCACAAGCTGAAAAAATCAGAAGTTGCAGCCACGAAAAAATACAAATTGTGCGCCCTAGCCGAAATTTTCGCACCTAGCACAGAAGAACACGGCTCGAAAAAAACACAGAATTAAAAAAAAAAATCCACAAACCGGGAAACACAATTTTCAAACACTCGAAAATTGCTGCCACGAAAAATAAATTCGCATTGCAAACCCTCGAACAAATCCACCTCCAAAAAATCCCAACAAATTTTTTTCATAAATATCTAGAAATAAATTCCAGGTATAGGCTTATGAATTTTTATTAAAAAAATTGCAAAAGGGAAAAAAAATCCTCGATACTCTCGGCGTACTTTATATAGATTGAAGTTAAGATATATAAGCTAGTGGGATTTAGAATTTGAATATGTAAGAAAAATAAATTAAATAAAGAAACATTATGGATAGTTTTTAGTTCTATTATGGTGTTCAATTAGGTTTAGAAGTAAAGGTTGATTTTTTTAATGTTTAATTAGGTTTAGGTGTACACATTTATATGGGATATGGTTCAATTTGATTTATTCTTAGGATTAGGGTGTAACTTACTTTAGGTTTCTATAATTTAATAATATTTTTAGTGGCATGTTTTTTATTAGGTGTAAAATTAGAGTTAGGTTTGGTAATAAAATAATTTAAATATAATTAGTAATGGTTGTGATTGAATTGGTTTACTTTGGATCATGTTTAGGGGTATTGTTAAGGTACGGGTTAAATTTGGTAAATGTTTTAATATTATAGTACAATTTAATTTAGAGTCAAATAGTTTGAGCTTTCGTAGTAAGCAATTCAAAGCAATAACAGACATCTGCTGAAATCAGAAAAGAGCATTGAAATATCTACTAATGTTTTTCAAAAAAGTTAGGGAGGGGAAAAAATGTTTCGCACCTGATATCATGTAGTTTGAAGATTTTTAATGTTGCTTGCTTCAGCAATATAATGCAAGTTCGAAACTTTATCCATATGGTAATGGTTTTGCATAATCTTGTTCAGTTAGATAACTAATTAAGATGAGATCAGCATAACAACGAAGGTAAAAATTTATCAGCTTCCTTTTTATGAGTGCACTTTGGAATGTCGTCGCCTTTATTCGCGGAGTTTAATATTATAATTTACAATGTGCATTCCCCTTTTTAACAGACGGCTATGATTTCAAAATGAAATCGATATTGCTGACAGAGTTTTTATTGACACAGATGCCTCTGATTGCAGATTTACGCCTCTCAGCATAAAAAATTTGCCAAATCCTAAAAAAGCCCATCGACTCGCTCTGATACCATGAAAAAAATTGATTGCTCAAAATAATCTGATCATCTTGAATTAACTAATAACGAATATACAAGAGTATATAAAGGAATTACAAGACGGTGTTCTAAAAAAACGAGTCGTTAAACTAAAGCTTAAAACACTAAATAAAGCTAAAAAGCAAACTATGCGTTCTTATAAAAGAAGCAATAGTTGACTAATGACTAACTAAATGACCATTAATAGAACCACAAAAGAAGGTAACTGACTAAAAACATTAATTATTGTAATATTTTGCCCATAGCCCTCAAAGATTTTTTTGCCCCTCTGTCATTCATACAATAATATGGTCTCGTCATAAACGTAGGTCGAAAAAAATTGCTATACAATCATTTTTTAAATCAATTTTTTATTTAAAATAAATATATAAAAATATTCAAAAAAAATAATTAAAATTGAAAACAAAGGTTTCATTCTTTCATAGGCAAGGCGTACCTACACAAGCACGTTGAGTACGACGGTACCACCCCTTGCGCATATTCTGTTCAGGTGATCAGCAAGGGAATATCTTGTCATGAGGTAGCATATTTTGTCTACCTATCTATGCTAACATCAACTAGTCAACCCGCCTTTTGCTAGCCCCCTCACAAATGCAATTTTTGTTTTTGCACTCCAACTTCAAATGAGCAAATTTTTTATTTCGGGTAGAATTTTATGCTCTTCGCAGTGGTGCAATCAATTTTTTATTTTGGTGCCTAGTTTTCCCAAAAAATTGCATATTCTCGGGTGGTTCTAAGCAGTTCAAGTTTTGGGATTTGGGAAATCTCAAGGCTCTGTTCTCACTCCTACAATAACATTTTTTGTTCTTTTTTTTTAAAGTGCATATTTTTCCTATACTTTGCAATGGCGTGATCGGATTGATCTCATTCTGTGTAAAAATTGTACTTTGAGCATGTAGCCAAATTTGGCATCTACATGTACCAAGATCATGATTGATTTGTTGTTTTTAGCATCTAGCACTTGTTCTTGATTGAGTAATTTGACAAGGTAATCTTGTGGTAGCTGATTGCATTCTTTTTGTTTGTTGTGTGTTCATGCAATGGGAAAATCTCAAATTGAACTCCTACCTCCATATAATTATGCATCATGTAGAAAATCAATATGGAATTATATCAAGGGAAAGGGTTATCTTGGCTATCTAAAGGAAACAATTTTTCAACACCTAAGGAGGTTTGAGAGACTTTTGAAAAATTGTATGCTAAAATTGATAAGATTAGGGGATATTAGATTGACAATGATTTGATGAATCTTGATCTAATGGGTTTTGACCACATCCATAACTAGATCTCTAAAATCAAACAATTAAGAACACAACTAAATATTGCAACATTAATTACGAGGATTTACAATTGATTAATATGTTATCAAAGATTGGTCCTGCATATTAAGTGTTTGTTTTTGGTTATCTATGGGAGCATCATATGTTCATCCTAAGTTTGTTGATTATACAAATCTTCTGATCCAAGAGGAATCTAAGTCAATTCAAATGGGTCTAATCAAGTCTTTAAACCACAAGCATTGGTAGCTAATGAGCCTAAGTTACAAAATGAATCAAGGAATTTTGATAAGAAACAAAAGATGAAAAAGAATAAGCTACACAAAGAATATGAATCCTCACCCTCCCAAAAAAAATCAACTAAGAAGGAGAAGCCTAAGTGTGCATATTGCAAGCAAGCAAGCCATGATGAACACCAATTTATTCAAAACAAATTTATGAGTTTAAGCATCTTCTTAAGAAGAATCAAACCAATTTACCTTCAATAATGTCAAGGGGTTCATCTTCTTCATCCAAGTCAAAGAGCCATAAGGGGCAAGCACTGGTTCTTGTTGCAGATTCTGATTAAGAGAGGTAGATACTTGAATTAGTAGCTTCACATCATATGGCTTCATCACAAAGTGTGTTCTCTTCATTCAGGTCTTATTCCTCACCACATATCTCGATGGCAAACAACACATATGTGTGTTTATGGGAAGGGGTCTACTGAGATGGATGACAAAGCATTCAATGATGTTCTTTGTGTGCCTTCATTGTCAATCAATATGCTTTCCATCTATCAAGTCACATGTGAAGGAGTAGGAAAGATTATTGAGTTCACATCAAATTCTGTCAATATTCAAGATCTGCATAAAAGAGATATAGTTGCACTTTGGTAGGTTCATTACCAATTTCCAATCTACACCTCACATTTTGCTCCTATTGGTCCTTAGATTGATGTACAAACTATGGCGTCTAGTGTGGACACACTTCAAGAGATCCATTATGGCCATTTGAATCTTGGAGTTCTTTCATCTATTGAGGTCCTAGAGACATTGTCAATATTCAATCACCGTCATTTATTGTTGCTTCTTATGACACTTGTTGATTCAATGTAGAAAGACTCAAATTGTCTTCCAGATATGGCTACTTGAGATGATCACTTGATAGAAATTGCAAGTCTGTTTATAGAGTCCCACATTTCAGATTTAGGAGACACTATTGATTGCATTCACCGTCTCTTTGTTGGAGATGATCCTTCTTAAATTGTTGTTAAGGAACACTCTAACCCTCTTTTTCATTCTCTATATGATCGTTACTCACAATTTGACATGAGTGTGGATACTTTTGAGCAACATTTGGAGGTTTTTTTATCTTCAAAAGAGGTACCTTTGTCTTTGGATGATGTTTGACATCAATTGCTATGAGATTCTAGATTGTCATTTTCATCAATGTGGCCTAGAAGGCCTAATTGGATGGTGACAACTTTTGGCATCAACATGGAGACACTTGGGCAAAGTTCAAAGATATTACACAACATCCTTCTTCCCTCATCTTCCTTTCAGAAATGGGAAGACATCCTCCATACCATCTTGGTTTTGTTGGAAGGAATGTTGTTCAACAACAATGGATCATCTTTAACATTCAGCATTGAGCATCTACAATCATTGTAGGAGACTACATTGAGGGGGAGGAGGGGACTTTTTCCTCTCTTCTCTCCCAAAGGGGAGACTTTCTCCTCACATGGGGTTTTGTGCATCACATTGTTCATTCAGAGTATTTTGTTTTCATCTTTCTTTTGGGGAGAAGTTTTGTCCCACTAAATTTTCTCCTTTTCCCCGTTTGTGAAAGATTGCATTTGTACATGGGTATCTAACATGGTCTAGTAGTTGGGACTCAACTTGCATTGTTTGCATTTGTAAACATTAAAGGGGGATGTTGGTATGATAGGGGTTTTTTACCTAGCTAATTCATCACCTAGGTCATCTTCACACATGTTAATTAAGTTTACTTAAGATACAAATAAGATAGTTATCACTTTATGTCCCAAGTCAAGAGATTTAGTCACATGTCATAATCTTATGCAGTCTTATGTCCACCTTGGCCTATATAACCAAGGGATCTTCTTTGTAATCTCAATCCGTTTCAATCTATCATTTGATAGGATAGCATTATTCTTTCATAGTTGATCTCTCTTGTGCTTTCATCAAGTGCCTAGATCTTGGGTGGCTATAATCTTCAGCCAAATCTTGCATGTTATAGTACATTCTATACCAACTCTTACAATGTGAATCAATGAAATACATCAATCACCAATGCCAGGTATTTTCTCTTGTTTGCAGATGATTTCAAAAAGAAAATGTGACTGTTTTTGCTAAAAGCAAAATCAGAAGTGTTTAACGAAATTCAAAAGTTCAAGTCATTAGTAGAAAAAGAGTTTGGTTTTTCAATAATAATGGAGGTGATTTTTGTTCAAATGAATTCAAGGACTTTTGTGCTAAATGTGATATCAAACGTCAATTCACAGCACCCAACACTCCATAACAAAATGGTGTAGTTAAGAGAAGGAATTGTAAAACCACAAAGATGGCTCAATGTATGTTGGAGAACAAGAGCACTCCCAAGACAATTTGCGATGAAGCAATTTACATTGCAGTTTATCTTCGATAAAAGCAACGAAGGGTTTGACCCCAAAGTAAGCTTGGTCTAGGAGGAAACCAAAGGTCGGTCATCTAAAGATTTTTGGTTCTACTGCATATGTTTGGATTCCAAACACAAAGAGAAACAAGTTGGATTCAAAGGGTCAAAATTTAATGCTCACAAGGTACAATGACAAACATAAAGCATACAAGTTGATTCATGAAGAAATAACCACTTGACATTCAACCCAAATTTTGTGATCGATGAAAAAGTTGGGCGTTTTCAGCTCTCTTTTGAGAACAAAATTACAAATTCAAGTGTTCATCTTCCACTAGCTCCACTAGAAGGGAGATGATTAAGATCAAGAATGTCATTCTAAACATGTGGAATCTCCCAGGCAAGTAACAATACCACTGGATTTTCTTCAAGATAACTTCGATCAGCATCCAAATGATATACAATACAAAGCAACCAAAGTCATAATGGCAACATTGATTTAGATGGAGAGGTTTCTACAAAGATACCTAATTGGAAGGAAAAAATTGTTAGTGATGTTTGGTATCATGAAATGATCAAGGGTAGATCATCCAAAGGCAAAAGCAAGCCAAACACAATTAACTTTGCCTTTATAGCTACCATTTAGGGTCTTATGAACCTCAAGATTTTGTAGAGGCAAAAGGCAAACTTCAATGGGAAAAAGCCATGAAAACTGAACGTCAACATCTTATGAAGAATAACACTTGGTTTTTCAAATCTTCCACTAGGGAAGAAACCCATTGGTTGCAAATGGATGTACAAGGTTAGGTACAAAACTAATGGTACACTTGACAAGTGCAAAGCACGGTTGGTTGCTAAAGGGTTCTCGCAGAGAGAAGGTTTTGATTATGTGGAGACCTTTGCTCCTATGGCAAAGATGAGCACCATTTGTCTAGTTCTGGCCATGGCAGCACATTATGGTTAGAAAGTCCATCAAATGGATGTGAAAAGTACCTGCCTCAATGGTGAGTTGGACAAAGAAGTGTACATGACTCAGCCTCGGGGATTTCATGCTGTAAAAAAAAGCATGAAGTATGCTGATTGAAAAAAGCTCTTTATGGCTTGAAGCAAGCACTCAAGGCAACATGCATAAAAATTGATTGTGAGGAGACCTTTACTCCTATAGCAATGATGAGAACCATCTGTCTAGTTCTAGCCAGGGCAGCACAATATGGTTAGAAAGTCCATCGAATGGATGTTGGACATTTTTTTGTCATTGATGTCCGAATTTGGATAGATGCTTCATGGTCTTTTTATCAAATTGATTTTGGTTAAACAGCTTGAGCTGCCTGCTTGGCTGTTTACTTCAGCTGTATGTGTGTATGATTCAGCAAGTTGTGCTAGCCCGTTTTCTGGTAAGCTGCTTCATCAGTTCAAGTGCTGCCACGCTGCTCTTTGACCTGTGTTCTGTCAGAAATTAAAATTGACGCATCCAAGGGTGGTGTGTTTTTCTATCCTCAACGCATATTCATATTTTGTTAAGGACTTTATAAATGGTGCCAGAGATATCCTTTTTGAAGAAATTGTGGATTCTGTTCGTGAAGAATTATGACTTTCTATGCATGCCGTCCTTGGTAAAATCGAATCTTTTCATTCCAAAATAATGCGTTATGGTTGTGCATGGTCATGGACAATTTTTCTTCCAAATTAAATAGGTGTCTGGTGGAGCTCTGTATTTCCTTTCGATTTCTTTTGAAATCAAATTTAGGAAGTTTGTGTGTGGCAGCTAATTCAGATAAGACCAGCAGTTTTTCAGGGTAACGGCTTCTAAATTAATATCGAGCTCTCAATAATAGGTTCGTTTTTTATTGTCCATGGCATAAGGGTGCTGAGTGTATAAAGTCAAGCTGTGCTTCCCTGAATAGAGGTTGTGCATGTTTATCATAAACTGAGTTTTTCGATTTGTAACGTGTCGATTTGTAACGTGCCTTTCAGCAGAGGTATTTTTGGCATTCCGTCTCTATTGTTAACCACGAATTATAAGCTTGAAGTTGTGGGAATATTTCTTGAAGGCTGCGGTGAAATAAAAATAGGTGGTGTTTGTAATTAAATGTATTGGATGGTTGCATAGTTTCCAGAATATGCGTATGGTTCTGTGTGATACAGGGAGTGGAGTTCAAAATTTTGTCAGTCGCTATTATTTCTGTAGGTGCGTGGTTTCTGAAGGTGTTTGTGGCTGCAGAGATTTTCAGATATGTTTTGTCTTGGAGAGCATGCATATATCTCTTAACAACGCATTGAGTATGTGGAAATTAATTCTTGCAGGAATCGTGAAATTCGCATGCTATGCCTTTTTAAGTTTTTCAATTCCTTTTGTGCCATATTTTTGGCTAGAATTAATGCCACTATTTTGAACGGCAGTTATGTTTTTGGCAGTATGGTGAAATGTTTTGGTGTGCAGGGAGCTATTGTTTCTTTTAAAAAACAGAAGGAAGCAATCAAGTTTTCTCAGTTGAGTTTTAAGAAGTAAACAAAAATTATCTTTGGCTAAGTCGAGAAGTTAGGCAGAATATATAGCTGCCAAAATTATTTTTCTCAAAAGAGGCAATGAGCTCTGGTGTGTGGCAGTGTGAATTAGCTGTTGCTGAAGGTTGTTGTGAAGCTGAGAAACGAAAGATCCTTTTGAAGCTGTGCACTGAATGCAAAGATTGGCTCAGCTCCATAGAGAAAAGATTATTCACAGATATTTGCTTCAGTCTCTTTAGCTGAGTCATTTTAAGGATTGCGAAGGAATTTACATATATATCTATAAGGAGAGCTTAGCTGTGGAAGGATTAAGAATTTTCGAAAGTGAGAGTCGGTATCTCTGTGTTAATGTATTGAAGGAGCTGTGAGTTCCTTGGTTTACATTTGAGTTGGTAGATTTATGTGTATGAGGTTGGAGCCTCTTGTTATTCTCAGTTGGTGCTGAGTGGAGAGTTGGTGCTCTCTGTTAATTGTTGTCCTGTAATCTGGGTTGGTGCCCCCTTCTGAAGTTTATAATAGATTTTTGATGCGGTGGATTTTTACCCAAAAGGGTTTTCCACAAGAAATTCTGGTGTCTTGCTCTCACTAATTTGTCTCGCACGACTTATGATTGTCTTTTGTAGTTTCAAGTTGTAAATTTTCTACAATACGGATTCACACCCCCACCTCTCAGTATTGTCTATATACTTTTCAATGGATGTGAAGAGTACCTTCCTCAATGGTGACTTAGACAAAGAAGCATACATGACTCATGTTGATTTTACCACAGGTATTGATTCTTTCTTTTATTGCTGCGTATGGGTGCCCATCTACATATTGTCCATTAATTGATTGTATGTGTTCATCACTTCAATTATATATATATTGGTGGTGTCCCTTCACTAAGGATCACCACTCTTGGTCCAATAATTATATTATATTATTATATAATATAATTCTATAATTATATTATAATAATATAATATGATCTCAATAATAATTATTAATATAATTATTATATCATAATAATTATATTATCACAAATATTATCCCAATAAAATATAATAATTATATTATCAATGCCTATCAATATAATTATTATATCATAATAATTATCACAACCATTATGTTATCTATGCCAGCTTGTAGGAATCTGATCAACACTCCATCTTAGCCGATTAGGTCAATTACACATTTGTCTTCCACAGACTGGAAGTGATAACCGACGCTGCCAATCTTCAACACTCCCTCTCAGCTAGGGAGGATACTTCCAGCTGCACAAAACATATCACCTCATAGTGAAGTTAACCACAATGGCTACATCCATATGTGGAAAGGAAAGATATCACCTCACTGTGATATCAACCATCATGACTCATTCATAGACATCACCTCACGTGATATCAACCATTATGGCTTATCCATAGATATCACTTCCCATGACATCCACCATTATGGTTTATCCATAGATATCACCTCACGTGATATCCACCATTATGGCTTATACATAGATATCTCCTCACGTAATATCCACAATTATGGCTTATCCATAGATATCACCTCACGAGATATCAACAATTATTGTGAGATCGTCGCCTCACAATGATGGTAAGATGCACAAGTGTTCATCATTGTGAGATCGTCACCTCACAATAATATTTACCATGGCTCATCCAGAGGGTAAACACACAAGTACAAGAAAATCACCACGGACTCTCTCACGTGGTGTTGACATGACATCCACCATGAACTATATCAGAGGGTGGAGATAAGGGCTTACACCTCAAGTCTCTTTGAAGGAGAAATGCATTCACAATAGTTTACACTTTAAAATTCTCTTTCAAAGAGAAGAATGCATTAGTATAAAATATAAAAATAAATTAATGATGTTGAGACTCAAATCTCACCTAGGGCTTCATTCTTCACCATACCAAGCTTATCTCGAAAGTACACAAACTTTATCCTGGAGAGAGGCTTGGTGAGAATGTCTGATGTTTGCTCATTAGTGCTAATGTACCTCAGCTGAACAGCATTCCTTTGCACCATATCTCTAATATAGTGATATTGGATTTCCACATGATTTGTCCTATTCTGAAATACAAGGTTGGAGTTTGCATCACACTTGGTGAGTCCCAAGCTCACCAAGTATCCATCTATTCAAGAATATCACGACCTAGGAGTCAACATAAAGGCCTTCCAACCTACATACATGGAACTCCATCCAATGAATCATAATCCTTTGACTGATCACTACAGAAACCATCTAGACATGGTCCACTCCCTCTGAACCAATATGACCAAGATCCTCGGATGTCAACCAAAGCACATCCTCTTAGCTGCTCCCTCTGAAGCTGAAATGTCAGGCTCCCTCTGAATGTTAATTCTTCCTCTTCGAAGAAACGTCTCCAACCACCAACTCAATCCCATGACAGCAGTTATCAAGTTCTTCCTTCCTTGAATGCAATCTTCATCCTAACAGCATTCAGAGAATTAATAATGGTCCAAGACTATCTCGAAGAGAAATATAAATGTTGGAATCATACATGGTTCCCTATAACATGAATTAATAAATATATGAAAAAATTCATGAACATTATTCAACCATGAAAACTTATCTCTTAATTGGTTAGTCTTCCTCACAATCCACCAACGTTCTTTTCTAAACTCGCTCAGCATTGAAATTTCTATCCTTTTGAAACGATCACACTAAATCATCCTATGAGAAGGAATCTAATAACATGTGTATCTGCGTGTATACTTAATATGTTTCCAGCATGTCTACTCCATGTCTGCCCATGATTACTTCATGCTCAACAATCATAAAAGTGCTCAGTATAAGACCTCTTGATGCTTATTGTAAAATATTAGCAAGGCACTAGTCACAGTCTTTAAATAATGCAAGTAGCAGTCTATAATGACAGTGTAATTTATGAAGTCTAGTTCGCTGAATGTGCCTCAGGGATTTTATCAACCACTAACTGTTCAATCATATACATTTTTTCTTTTTTTTCCACTGAGATGGGATTGATGTTTCTTATTTGCTATAATTTCTTACAAAGGGTTCATAACAGCAATGGTATTTATACATAAAATATATCAACCGATCTATAAGCAGAAATCAGGATTTATGGCGTCATTACAATCTGCAGGGAAAAGATTTATTTGTCTGACTTGTACATCGCAGCAATCCTTTTGTCATCCAGCCTGTATTCAAGACAATCCCCATCAATGCCCAAACTGCTAACTACATTGAGATACGTTTCCTACGCTCAGGATATAAAACTGCATAAGTAGTTATCAGCTATGTTGCTTTATATTCTTCCACACAGAATATTACTCCGGAATATGGGGTTGCAACCAGATATATTTTACACAGCCTCACTCAAGAATTCTTGACCCCATAGATGCTGCAGCTTCAGACACAAATATTGACTTCACTTGCCAAATATCATACAATTTAGTGATTGATACTGAAATCACCTTGGAGTATAACTCCTGTCAACCCTTCTATTCCTGCGTTTCCCTTGTGGTACACTTGTAACAGCTAAGTATAAATGATTTGATAATCGTGATTACTCCATATAGTCAACTTGATGATGTCTTTATTCATCACGATATCGGGAGTATTTTTCCTTCACCAACAGTGGTCGGCATTTACTCACCAATAGCAATCTCCAGACAAGCATTTGATCTGCACTTTGGAATATTAACTTTCAAATAAAGCTCCTGCATTCCGGTATTGTTTGGTATCATAAACTTATGTCCAAAAATATGAATAGCGCTACCTCCGACAATATTCATAGGAGTATTAACTGAATGACTTTGTGATTTTACTCCAATAATTTGCTGTGACGTCGAATGATCATATGGGACCACTGATCGCCTTCTCCCTTAATGAAGATCGGTTGGAGGATTGAATCACCGCCAACATATGAACCCAGAGATCAACTTCATGATTTTGCCATGCCTTTCCCGGGTTTCATACCCGCTCTGATAACATGTTGATTTTACCACAGGTATTGATTCTTTATTTTATTGCTGCATATGGCTGCCCATCTACATATTGTCCATTAATTGATTGTATGTGTTTAATATCAAAATGATAAAATATTCAAGTATCATTGTTTCAACTTTCAACAATTTAAAGTTTGATCATCAAATGGATTCTCTAATTCATCATCCTCATTCTCCTCCTCCTCATCACTGACATTGACATTAGATGAATCAATGCCAATGCCACTTGCACTTGCACTTTAAGTTTGCTCGCTATCTGAGTCATCAAATGCAACAAGCTGAAAAGTGAAAACATCCAAATTAGTATGTTCTGGCTCTATATCCCACATCTTCGTTTCCCCTTGCTTGTAGTCATGTTGCTTGTGTGAAATGAGCCAAGTTAATGTTTTAAAACTCACTTTTAGGGTTATATTTTAATTTTTTATGTGGTGGAATTCAAAAAAAAAAAACCTTTTTTGGGCTGTCAGACCCCTGGGTTCGACCTGGGTACTCTTGGGTTTGACCTGGTCCGAACCAAGCCTGTGAATCACGAACCCTGTCCGGACCACAGGCGAACCGGACCAATACCAGGGATCTAGGGGGCGGAACCCGGTAACTCAGTATTATTATATTATAATAATATAATATAATCTCAATAATAATAATAATATTATTAATATAATTATTATGATATAATAATTATATTATCACAAATATTATCCCAATAAAATATAATAATTATATTATATATGCCTATCAATATAATTATTATATCACAATAATTATCACAACCTTTATGTTATCTATGTCGACCTGTAGGAATCTGATCAACACTCTATCTTAGCCAATTAGGTCGATTAGGCCACTTACACATTTGTCTTCCTCAGACTGGAAGTGATAACCGACGCTGCCAATCTTAAACAACTCAGCCTCATGGGTTTCATGTTGGAGAAAACAAGCATCAGGTATGCTGATTGACAAAAGCTCTTTATGGCTTGAAACAAGCACTCAAGGCAACAAACAGAAAAATTGACAAATATTTCAATGAAGAGGGATTTCAAATAAGTAATTTAGAACCAAATTTGTACATCAAAAGCATAGGCAATGACATCATCATTTTGGTCATTTATGTGGATGCTATCATCCTTACAAGTTGTGAGGTGCATTTGATTGTATAAATCAAATGTAATTTGTGTAATGTTTTTGACATGACAAACTTGGGCCTCCTATATTATTGCCTAGGTGTAGAGGTTTGGCAGATTGGAGGTGGTATTTTTATTTCTCAATCTAAATATGCCAAGAGTTTGCTAGAAAAATTCGAAATGATAGGTAGCAAAATCTCATCCACACCCATTAAAAAAGGGCTGAATCTTTCAACCAAAACTAACTCAGGTAATCAATGAATCAGCATTCAGGCATCTAGTGGGCAGTCTTATCTCTCTAACAGCCACTCGACCTGATTTGAGCTATGTTGTGAGTTAAATTCCCAGATTCATAACACAACCTAAGGCAAAACACTGGGTTGCAGCAAAGATAGTGCTGAGATATGTGAATGAGACACTCTACTGTGGCAACTTGTATAGCAGAAGCAAGGATTCTAGGCTGGTTGGTTCACAAATTCAGGTTGGGCAGGTTCTATTGATGACAGGAAGTCCACTTCTGGCTATGTTTTCAGTCTTGGTAAAGGTCTAGGAACAGCCTTCACACACCGTGGCTTCCATCATTGAACACTTCTCGGTGTAATTAGTGGTGATGTATATTATCTGTTTGGTGAGTTCAAAGTAAATTCATTCTTATACTAGCACAGACCGATGTTAACATGGATCTAGTATGTGCCAAGAGTACGCTAAAAGACTCGTGATGATAATCTCTATGCTTTTAAGCATTTTATGTTTTGGATGAACTGCCACCTCAAGTCATTCGGATACCTCTCGGCACACATCAGAACAATGTTGAAGCTTAAATGTGCTACCTTCTTTAAAATATATTATTTGTAATTTTGTATTATTATAAAAACTTAAAACTAAATAACTGTCAGAATGTCGGCATTCAATGTTCCCCAAGAATCTGACCGACTCAACATGGCCAGAAAAATTCCAAATTGTTGTGGGATGTAAAACAGGCCTTCTTAAAACATATATACTAATATCAAGAATAAAATGAAGCATAATTTAATCCATGTCCTAAAAGCACAATTAATTTATTAAATGTAACTCATTTTGCAAGAGGTAAGCAACAAGACACATACCGTTCAATCTCTTGCTTCGATGGATTAACAGGACCCCAAAACAGTTCATCTTCAGGCTTAGACCTTGAAGAACTGGAGGGGATTGCAATGCTTTGAGTTGGAGTTGCAGATTTTGGCACTGACCACAGACTGCTATTTCCACTTAAGCTACGACTTGCCTGCACTTTGGGAGGAGCCACAACCTGCTGTTGGGACTGCATTGATAATGCAAGCTTTCTTTCCTGCTCTTTCTGAATCTCTCTCAGTGATGCAGTTTTAGTCAGCTTTGCTACATCAACAGACCAAGCTGGAGCTGGCGGAGATGTTGAAGATTCTGTCTTCCATGGGAGGAAATCTCCTAAGGATGGTCCAGATGGTGGAACAGAGAGTACTTCCTTATCTTGTTGAATTTGACGAGCAGCTTTGTTTTTCTCAACTGCAACAGATGACACAGGAGGCTCAGAAGAAGCAACTGTGCTGGCTTTAGCTACAGCAGCATTTTTCCCCTTGTTTGCCCTCTTACGGTTCTTCTTTGACTCTCTGGCCTCAACAAATTCACTATCATCTCCAGCAGACACCTCTGGAGGTAGTAAAACTGCAGATACAGGCAATAGTTCACTTGGTTTCTCAACATTGGCAGCAACAGATGGTTCTAGAATTGGCTGACTTGTTTTAGCCAAAACTTCTTCTGCCAGAAGATCATGTAAATGGCTCTTCCTGGTTCTGACAAAACCATTATCCAGATTCCCAGAACCCGAGTGTAAAACACTTGCAGCAGCAACATTCGCATCATGTTGACCCTCTCTTGAGGGTTTTTCTGAACCAATTACAGCTCCACCCCAAGGAGTTGACAAGTTAGTCACTGCTGATAAAACAGCAACTTCAGTAACAACCTTCTCTGATTCTGCTTTTTGTTTCTGTTCTTCCTCTTGTATTTCCAAGAGAGACTTTGGCTTTGGGCATGGAGCAGGCTTCCAAGCACGTTGTGATAAAGAGGATATGACCATGTTTTTAGATTGCAAATCAACATTAGCTGCAGCTATCCTTTCAATTATTAGATTTTCCCCTGAACTAGAAATTGACATAGGTGCAGGCAGAATTTGGGTTATTGGTGATTGTAAAACAGGGTCATGAAGAACAGATGAAGAATTTGTGTCTTCAGAAGTTTGATTTGGAGTAACTTCTTTTGAATTTTCAGTCCCTTGCTTCACCTCATGCCGATTGATCACATCAGGTTGCCCTTTTTGCCTCTCAGAGGACATTTTAGAACTCTTTTGTCTTCTGGACCTTTTCTCAGTGCTTTTCTTTACCTCGGGTGCCTCTATCAAATTTATTTCAACCAATGCTTGTGTGTCATTTCTAGCTGGTTTCTCCTGAAAAATTGGCTCATCAATAACCAGAGTCATTGATTCCTCCATCTCAATCCGATTCATGTTCTCCATAACTTGTTCAGTGGAGTAACCAACCAATGGATTAGACACAGAACTCATCAACATATCAGTGGTTGCCGCATCTTTTTCTGTTACATCAGCATTTCTCAAGGACAATGAATCAGTTGGGATTCGCTCCACCTGTGGTACTACCTGAGAATTCAACTCTGAAGAAAAATTTGAAAGAGGGTCATTGCTGCTACCTTTGCCTGATTGATGAAGCATTTGTTGTTCCTTTGAAACCTTTTCTAAGATTTCACATGTAGGCAAAAAAGATGATGCCCGAATTTGGTCAAATTTGTCTTGTTCAGCAACTCCCCAAACAGGAGATGGCTGGCTAAACTCAACTGTAGTTTGTGGTGTTGTAAAGGATGCCACTTGATTGAGTTTGAGATTTCCATCCAATTCAACCTGCTGAGACAGATTTGTTCCTTTAGAGCCTTGCTGATTCATTAGGTTGAAAAGATTATCAATTACTGAAGGTTGAGGGGGCACATGCTGAGGCATCTTGGCATTCATCATAAATGGATCACTAGGTTGCCTAAACATGCCATGATCTGCTGAAGCATTTCCAACAGATCCAGGTGCCTGTGCTCTGTCATAAGATGGTTCCTGACGTTGCTGACGTGCTATCTGCTCCAATAGAGCCTGAGGTAAGAGCTGCTGCTGCTGCTGTTTTTGCTGTTCAAGCATAAAAATCTGATCAAGCAGAGATGCCTGGGATGGCAATGAAGCCTGAGAGCGTAGCTGAAGCTGAGAGAGTAAAAGCTGCTGCTGTTGTTGGTGGTGAATTAAGTTCAAAGTATGTGGATCTTGTGGAAGGCCAGAAGGCAGAAGTTGCTCCAGTGGTACACCACCAGAACGATTTTCCAAAGTCGGAGACATTAGATGTTGCATAAGTGGCTGATGTTGCTGCTGCTGTCTCTGGTGCTGCAATGGAAACACAGATTGAACTGGACTAAATCGCTGTAGATGGTGCATATCTACCTGATCTTGACGAGGAATATCTAAGCCACCACGACCAAGATTTCCCCGAGATTGTGGATCTCCATAATTTGCCCATAGATTAACTGCTTTGTTCATAGGTGAAACAACATTAGTATCAGAAACACCCTGCAGAATAGACATAACATCTCCATGTTGATTGCCATGAGATATGTTATGGGAAATATCCGATGTCATAGCAGTGAACTGAGGCAATGATTTTCCAATATCAGTCATACTTTCACTATTAGCTGCCAAAGATGATGTATCTCCTGTCGACCAGCCATAAGGAAAAAGGTTTGGGAGAGATTTCTGCCGTTCCACAGAATGATATGGAGATATCCTTCGGCCAATTCCATAATTCATGTCTAATCCACTTTCTGTTGCAATCAATGATGTTCCACCAGGACTGAGCCCTTGGAATCCAAGCGACGCTCCTACAAAATAAGTGCCAATCAGAAAAACTGCTTTAAGAAACAATTTGTTTCTTTTTCTGAGATACATTCAATGCAAAGTTTTTAACTAATATACCAGAAAACCTTAAAAAATGCAACAATACTCAATCCATGAAATTATCAAACATTTCTTGAGTATAAGACCTGAGAAATTATCTGCAAACTAACTCAACCAACAACTTTAAGTATCAGTAAACAACCTTCTACATGTTCAACTGGCTGAGGATTTTTGAAAGTTCCATTAATAAGTGATTCCATAAAACTTTTCTCAGCTTTTAATGTATCCATTTTGCCTTTCTGTTCATTCTGGGAAAGCTCAAAGCCACTGTCAATAATATTGCCTTGCCCCTTTGCATGGATGCTGAATTTATTAGCAATTGTTACATCAGTAGCATCACCTAGTTTTGGGATGCCAAACCCAGGAGGAGCTTTAGCTTTCATCCGAAGATGTGGCATAACATCTCCCAAGCACTTGAAAGGCACATCCACTGGAGCACTTTCCGGACGAACTGGCAAATCTATACCAAAATATCCAGCTTCATACCAGCCTATCATATCAGCCCCAGAGAATGGACCCTGAATATCACCCTGTGGATCTTTGTAAAATAGGGACAACTCTTCTGGTGGAATATGTCGAATACCTTCTCTGGCAGCCACCTTCTCCCGATCCACATAAGTGCCTTCAGTGGCAAGCATCCTGTTGCTTCCCATCGATGGATGGTGTTTAAGTCGACGTGTGTCAACCTGTAGAGCCTCATGTAGATGCCATCTCATCCCATCTTCGCTTGAAGTAGAAACCACTGTTCCCGGGGCATTCCTTTCATGATCATAATCTCTATTTGCCCCTGACCTTGGCCAGACTGCATTATTTGCATTGGATTCTTGAGATGGAATTTCAGATTTGATGTCCTGCCAATCATGTAAAGATCCCTGTATCTCTTCCGCAGCAGCACCTGACCTCCATGGCCCACTAATGTGGGTGGCAGAGCCCTGACTTGAATCATCTCTATGCTTATGATGTAATTCTTCATTCTTGGAGACTACAAAAACAAAGAAAAAAGTTGGTAGTGATATTCAAATGATCCCTAAAATCCACATAAAAGCTAGCTGTTTCCACTCAGTCTAAACAATTTTCATTCAGCTGTCATTCAAAAGGTTTGTATTTCAAAAGAAAGGGAAGATTAAATCTTTTGCTTCAATTTAAAATGAATACCTTCAATATCCATGTCATTATCATCTAAAAGCTGCTGTTCTTGAATTCCTCCAATCTTTAAATCTCTTAAAAAGAGATCTGTGCTCTTGTCAATTATGTCAGTATCTTTATAATTACAATTCTTGACTTTCAAATCATTGGAGTTGTCTTCTCTGTGAGAATCCATTGTAGATGTCCCATCTCCTCTACTTCCTGCTTAAATTTTCAGTGGATTTCAAAAAAAATAAGTACAATTGACATTGCAAATATGCTGATTGATTGTAGGCACTGAATCAAAGAAACAACAAAATGAAACATAAAGAAGAGCATACCAGGTCTTTGTCTTCGATTATTTGACACATCCTCCCGGTTTCGGTTTAGTGTCCCATCTTTAGAATATTGAGGAGCCCCACTACTTACTATATCTCCCCTGTTAATTCCTTCTATTATAGCCTGACAAAAATGTATAGCAGAAACATAATCAGAAAAAAGTTTACGTGACAATCAATTCATCTACTAAACACAAAAAGCATCCAGAATTAAAAAGAGGATTTTGAGAAATCAAAAGAGTGGTCTCTTTACCTCCTCTTCAGGGCTGGGAGAGGAAAGAGCCAATGGTTCCAATGTGTCTGTTTGTGTTAGGGATGGAGCTTCAGTAAACCCATCAGGGGGTCTTGCAAAAGAAGGCCTCATGACACATTTACGGTAAATATCCAATAATTTTGCCCTAGAGTATTTTAATGTAGATCCATTCCCCAGATTAGTATCCCACCTTTCTGAAGATCCACCAAGAGAATTATAGTTTGAAGAATTCGATATTAAACTGCTTGCACTATGATTTCCTCGGCCACGACCAGCAGTAAAGCCTGGACTAGCCATATCACTCCGCCCCCTACCAAATGAAAAGCCCTGAGTATGTTTATTTGGAGTTGGAGTTGATAGGTAAGATCCTTCACCTCGTGCTCGATTTTGTAGAGAATTTGACCTCCATGGGCGCGGGTTATGCTCAGTTTCCCTTTCAGAATCCTTATTATTGTCAGACACCATAAGTAAACCTTTCTCTCGTTGCCCCTCCCCATCCTTGCCAGGTTCTAGCCACTTTTCACGCCGATTCTCCGTATCCTTGTCTTCTCGTCCCCAACGAGTATCCCACTTACTTTCACGACGTGTCTCGTAATTAGTTTCACGATTTCCAGTGTCATTCCAACGATCTGAAGAGAGTCGCCTAATCTCCCCAGGACTTCTTGCCATAAGATTATCTTCCCAGCGCTCTGTCCTGCGATGGTCACTCGTTTCCTTGTCACCTCTCCACCGGTCCCGTCGAACACTAGTATTCTCCCTTTCTTCATCCCGCCAATTTTCACGGCGCATTGTTTCAGCTTCCACAGAGGTAGATCGCCAGATATCTTTCCTTTTCTCTGTATCAGACGTCTCTTCCCCATTCCCATATGCTTTAGCTAAAAGCTCATTGCGACTTCCTTGACTGGGGCTACAGTTCACAGGATGTTCCTGTATACCCACCTGCATCAATATATTGACAAAAGAAAGAAAAGTGTTCATTATAACTGCATGTATCAGAGGTAAACTCAGCAGATAAAAAAAAACTGCTATGGTACTCTATGCAAAGCACGATTTTGAAACAAAAATATTGTTGTGAAATCATCCTCCTATAAATAAACATCATCTCTGAAACAAACATGAAAACACCTATCATACAAACAACAAGGATAAACCTAAAGTTCCAAAAGTACAGCAAATATTTTTCAAAATATAATATTCAACTGGGTAAGAAACAAAGTAGATATATACAATGCAAAATATCAATATAGAATAATGAAAAATTCAATGTGGAACACAAAAAAGTGAAAAGTGCAAGACAAGAAAGTACCCCTGTTGTCACTCCCAGCTTATTCTCCCCCGGCTTTGGAAGCAACCACTGTGGGGACAAAGGAAAGGAATTCTCAGGGCCATGCAGATCTGAAACCATAGCAAAGATACATATGTCAGCACACCATTCAATATATGTTATTATCAAAAAACCTAGGATTTCATGGATCATACAAAGGATGGTTAAACTTTGATCTAATTTCAAATCCAATTTCAAAATCCCATAAATCATTTTATAACATACTAAGTCTGTCTAATTCAACTGTGTGCAATTATTTAATATTACGAATTTAGACTCACAAGTAATCATAGGAGAGAATAATGGTCAAAAATAACTCTAGAACATTCTCACAAGATAACTAGCATCATGATTTGATGCAAAATGCAAATGAACTACTAAGCAAAAAAAGCAAGAAAGACATTGTCATCGAATATATCAACCTGAAATCAGGTTTTCTATATAGATGCTCTCAATTAAATTCAACTTCAGTTTAATACTCTTATTTTTTCACATTGAATATATACCAATATTCTCACAAGATAACTAGCATCATGATTTGATGCAAAATGCAAATGAACTACTAAGCAAAAAAAGCAAGAAAGACATCGTCATTGAATATATCAACCTGAAATCAGGTTTTCTATATAGATGCTCTCAATTAAATTCAACTTCAGTTTAATACTCTTATTTTTTCACATTTTTTGTCCATGAACAAGATCTTTTGCAACATAGATTCCATATCCATGTGACAATTTAGCTTCCTTTTGTACATTGTGCAATAATCTTTAAATGCAATCTAACTTTGACACTGAGGACATCCTGAAGATTTTGAGGAATATAATCATGTGGCAAAACATGGAGATGATAGAAAAGATTAGTTATGAACTACGGGAGATTAGTACCTAGACACATCCTTCATTTCAGAACAGCTTATGCAGCATACCGCAAGACAATCAAGTTTTTTATTATGTAGCA
Source organism: Cryptomeria japonica (assembly GCF_030272615.1). NCBI lineage: Eukaryota > Viridiplantae > Streptophyta > Pinopsida > Cupressales > Cupressaceae > Cryptomeria > Cryptomeria japonica. The sequence continues at coordinate 112,126,140 of NC_081410.1, read as the reverse complement.
AGCATGCCGATTGCCTTCCACCTACAGACAACTTAGAAGTCATTTATGAGTATGCTAGCAAGAATTTTTAAGACCCACAAGTTTCTAGCCCTCCAAACAACCAGGAAGTAGCTGCACCTCATACCTTAACACTTCTACTGACTAAAGGCTGAATGGATATTGTATAGGTCCCTCTGTTCAGGTTCTGTCTATCATTAAGCATTAACATTTGTAAGACCAACTGTAAAACAGAAAGGAAAGGGTATACTAGCCAAATAAGTTAATATGCTCTTCCTGAAACCTTTGGTCTACATTTTGCATACAGAGTTCCAAAGTTGATAATTACACCAACAGGAATAACCTACAGCTATAGCTGGGTTGGTGTAGGTGATGTGTTTAGAAAGAAAAAGAAAAGAATTTAGACATTAGCTCTATATAGAGAGAGAGACAGAGAGAGAAACGTCAATCTTGAGGTGCCTATCTTGGTTTTGGTGTAAAAGCTGCCTTGAGATTGATATCTCTCAGCATTTTTAAGATAGATATGTTTAGGATATGTCAGCTAGTAACAAATACCTTATTGGCCTGATATATGGATGATCCCTAGTCAAGCCAAGGTAGACTTAAGAAATCACAGATTATGGCTAACGTAGATAACTGCTAGGCTCTGAGGCCTATCTATCAAATTGTTTTATTTCATATAAATATTTCTTGAATTTGTACTTGTCCTGGAATCTCAATTACTGAGGACTTTTTACACCAGGAGTTTTAGTTTTGCTGACCTTAAATTATAATTTATGGTTTTTTGGTTTTTGACATGGTAGGCTTTACTGAAACAGGGAAGAATCCAGGACAAAAAATGATAGCAGTGTACAATCACTAGCCTTTACAGGTTTCTACTTGATGAACAATATGAAACAACAAGAGTAAGATTGATGGGGAGATGATCCAAGGGTACTTTCATGTAGAAAGGGGTGATGACAATACAAGAGGTAAGACAGATTCCTCTGACTGTAAGGAAGAGACTCCAACGCCAGTAATAGCTTGAGTCACCCTCGTCTGGGGGAGCTCCTAAGCAAAACCCGCTTGCTTCCGAAAGAAAAACAGTTGAAGTCTCTCCAGGCTTACTTATTAATAGGGCAAGCAGACCCACTATTAAAGAAGGTGAGAAGCAATGGTGTCAGGTGTGAGGAAGACTTGTTGATGTCTCTCCAGGCTTACTTATTAATAAGGCAAGCAGACCCACTATAAAAGAAGGTGGGAAGCAATGGTGTCAGGTGGGAGGAAGACTTGTTGATGTCTCTCCAGGCTTACTTATTAATTGGGCTAGCAGACCCACTATAAAAGAAGGTGGGAAGACAAAGGGTATGCTGAGTGGAAGGTTGGGTGGACTGCAAGGTAGAGCCACCAATGCCAGTACTAGCTTGAGTCATCCTCGTCTAGTGGAGCTCTTAATCAAAACCTGCTTGTTCTAAAAGGAAAATTGTTGATGTCTCTCTGGGCTTGCATATTAATAAGGCAAGCGGGCCAACTATAAAAGACAGGCCTCTTGATCATTCTTTCAGTAGGAGTCACCCATGTAACTTTGGTCTTTGATTGAGCTGATGTTTGTCATCCAAATACTTAATTAAAATTATCCTGGATTGAATGCACAGCTAGTGCAACTCAGTCTGCCAAGGTCATTTCTTGGTTTTCCTGAAGATACTTTGATAGATACAGATTTGAGCTTACTATAAATCAACATTTGAAATAGTAGGGTGCAAACTCTACATTTAACTCTTATTTGTGTCCTTCAAGTTGACTGACATACAGAGTGGTTAAATTACTGAAATTGATTGAATTATGAAAATCGGTTGCCTCTCAATGTCTAGGTAAAACATATTTGGATTATATCTGTCAGAATGGCACCCTTTATTTGGTTCATATATATGTAGAGGTGAATTAGCAAAGTTTGGTGTACTCCTGGGATTGTTGAAATAAATTATTGCTTTTGAATTCTAGGTGCAAGTACAGATTGGCAAGGTTTTGATTTACTCCCTAACTTGGCCATGGAGTGAAAACCCTCATTTATATTTGAACAATATACTAAGGTAACAGTAAAAAAAACTCTTGCAGACTGTAGTACAGAGTAGTTAAACTATGGAAATTAGTTGCATTGTGAAAATCGGTTATTCTAAGTCCAACGATGAAAAACTCTTAATCGGCAATAAATCTTTTCAGCCAAAATTTTTTTAAAATCGAGACTGGGCAAAAAATCGGGAAAAAATGGGCAATAAATAGGCAAATTTATCAAACATTTGAAAATATATAATTTTTTCAAATATTCTTAAAAATGCAATAAATGCATGTTTATAAGTTTATAGGCATCAGAGATTATCCTTAAAAGTCAAAAAGATTAAATTGCTACTGAGATCTGATAACAATGCTAGATTAAAATAAATAAAAATAAAAATTGATTAGAAATGAAGTCTAAAACGACAAGGCAGAAATAAATTAAACATTATGTTGGAAACCTTTGCTCTCAGTGCTTCCACATCAGATTTCAATACCCTATTATCCATGGCAGCTTCATTTTACTAGTGGCTTATTTCCGTGAAAGTTGAAACACTTAAATAAAGAAGAGTCTTCTACTCTTAGCTGTGCAACCTCCCGTCGAATCCAGATTCAGTCCACAAATGCCGTCAGCTGTCGGGTGAAGACTCGTGCGCTTAGAAAAAAATGAAATAGCCCGTGCGTAAAAAATGAACTCACTTTTTAGGGTTGCAATAAATAAAAAATGATATCGCTTTTTGAGATGCGATTTTTCCCCATTTTATCGCGATTTATTCTCTTCGAAGATTGCAATTTTTACAAAAAAAACGACCGTGATTTTTAAGAAGATTTAATCCTCTGGCAAATTTACTCCCGATAAATCACGATTTTGCCGATTTTTAAATATTTTTTCATCCAATGTACCAGAACAACACACATTGACCATATTGGTCAGAATGACGCCACTTATTTGGATCATTGCATGTAGAGGTGGATTAGAAAAGATTGTTCTGCTCCTAAGCTTGTTAAATAAAACATTATTTTGTATTCTGGATGTCAGTAAATTTGCAAGGTTTTGGTTTACTCCCTAACTTGGTAAAGGGGTGAAAACCAGTATCAATAGCAGATGCTATAGGGGTTCATGCAGTCACGAATTTTGATACTTCATGTGTCACATGCCACCAAAATATGGTATGAAGTCAAAGCAATTGGCCATATAAAAATTATTTATCATTTTTGTTTATTTCTATAAACTACACTTTTCTGCAACTCTAGGTCTAAGAAAGGAAATCCATGTTTCACTTGGAAAGGGGATAAGTTTCCCTAATTCCTTGAGAAAAAGAACTAGAGATTATCAGCTAAATATCTAAGTAATTCCCCTTCACAAAAGGTGGAAAAAGATGGCTATATCATCTCTTGGCCAAGAGGAAACATTCAGACGTTACTGATTTTCAGGGGCAATGACCCTCCCCAATAGCCCATGCTCATATGGAGCAAAATAAGTGATTTATTATTCATTTATTTTTGTACCTAAATTTTTCAACACATCCTAACACCTTACTCTCAAAAATGACTCATTAAAGAGTAGAAACATCAAAGAAGTTGTCCCTTAACATGATAAGATGTAAAAAGATTACATGACAAACAAATTTAAAACAATATTGAGAATGGTGCAAAAAAGTAGGCAACTATGGATGGTTGCCACTTCAGATATTTGATGACCCTAAAGAGAATGGCCATAACATGGCACCATTGAGACCTAATAATTATTTTATCACATGGAGGTAATGTATAAAGCATGCCATGTTTAAGCCCAGTCATTGACACATTCATTTTATCTGTCATTGTGCCAATTCTAAACATACGATAAAATGGTAATGATAAAAAAGCAATAATTTAAATGGATATCAACTTTTTATTGTTATTGCACTGTTAGGTAAAAATACTTACCAAATGCTCTTTCTATTCTACATACACCATCATCTAGACAAGTAGAGTTACTCATGAAGCCCGCCTGAAACTCATACCCATCAGCAAACGATGGTAGCAGAACCATAAGATGCAATATTAAATAAAACAAATTCTTTTAAAAAAGACAAAGTTCATGTACCATATACAGTACCAAAGCCTTAGTTGCTAATCCCCAGACTTCATGACAAAAAAACCTGCCTCCCAGTTCCTATAATACCTAGCTTTGTACTATTGTAGATGCCTAACTACCAGGAGGAGATCTTGTCAATATTAAAAATTGGAATGCCTTTCCCACTGATATATATTATGTTGTTTACAATTACAAAGACTATTAGATAGAATTTACAGAAAACATGAAGTATATAATTGTCATTAATGAGACTATCACATGGAATTTGACTTGAGATTGATATGCTGGGGCACTAAATATATAGTATGTTAAAATCAAATCAAAACCTATGTATAAACCCACATTTAAGTGTTTCATACAAGAGGATAAAGAAAAAATTGTGTGGTTCACGTAGTGAGAGAAAGAATCCTTTTATGCTACCAACTCTCTTTGACGCATGTCACAACATTTGCAATATTTTGAAAATACAAAAGATGCCAATGTACTTGATGAAGCATACCTATTTCCATTTTATATGACATCTTGCATGATTCTGTTTAGTTTATCAAGCTTGAAAAGGAGAGTAACAAATACATGGGCAATCTGATTGTCCAACAACTTAAAAAACATTTCAAAACAACTGAAGAATGAGATTACACACAAAAGAAATGGAATAAAATTTGCTATTAAAAGAGCATTTTTTATTTTCCCTATCCATCAAAAACATAGTCAATGTTTCTCGACAATTCAAGAATATGAATCAATGAAATTTTGCTTATGGTACATTGCAAACATTTCTAGCAGTTTTATAAGCATTAATTTCAAGCATTTCTAAAGCTGACAAATAGGCAGAGTTGATAAATTCCCAGCAACATTGCTGCTAAGACTAACAACCTAGACTTTAAAATGTTATTACCAACTTACATGTCATATATAGTAATGACTAAGTTTGCTTAGTTGCTACTGGATTCCCAAAATTTGAATGAAAATGCACATATTTTTGGTTGCCAGTGCAAATTCCATTTGTGACAGAAACAATTGATATTGTGATTTTTGACATGCATTAGAGATTTATGGCTCAGGTAGTAGGTCATGTTGTAATCCAATAAACCATCCAGGATTGAATCATTTTTAGCATAACCTAAGCATGATTGCTTTGTGGCATCATATTTCCTTATAAGCAGGCAAAATGTTTCCTTAAAACAAACATATAAACCAGCATATCCAGCTACAGCTATGAAAATACTCCAAAAGGCAACAATCTAGTGTTAAGGCAGGCAAAATCGCTACAACAATAACAAAAGTTCAACATCACTGTGATAGCCTCCACATTAATTATGCACAAAGGTGATTAAGCAGAATCCACAAGGATAATGCCAGATGCAAGTCCAAGGTGGATTTTCATATTATCGATCTCTGAAAATCCTCAAAATACAGCTTTTAGCCAAATATCTCCAATACAATGCTCTACAGTGTCTCACTTGCATAATGTTCCCTATTTAGCTAGCAAAAAACAACTAAATACCTAAAAAAATCCTAGTCCCTCCACTGAGCAAAAAAAGCAGTTGTGGACAAACAAATGCTCATAAACAATTTAAATAAATGGGCAATCTAAACTAAGACAATACATAGCAACTTTAAACTCTCATGGTTTAAAATTTGCCAAAAATCTGCTAAAAAGGTTACTAAAATGATAATTAAATATGATCATTAACTGCAAGATGATCTGGCAGTTACAACTTTTCATATCAAAGCTCCAGATCCAAATTCTCAACAGAAATGTTAATATCTTACAGGAAATAACTACTACATCCAATTCTGGCTGTTGTGTAGATCAATAGACATGGTCATGCACCAGTCTAGGGCAAATTTGAAAGATATGATACCCTTTGCAGCTGGCATACAAGCAAGAGGTAGGAAAAAACACACAGTAGTTAAAAGGGAGGACTTTACCAATCATAGAAAGATAGTCAGAAGTGGTCAAATGCTCAAAGCTCATACCATTAACAATTATTAAATGTCACCACTTATTCTTTTCTAGTCATCAAAAATATGAATGATTGGTTATAAAGTTTCAGGGAATATGCATCTAAAGTAGACACCCCTGCTCCATGTAAATACCAAAATGCTTGTAAAGATAACCAAGGCACTGCTACTGCTGAGTTAATAAATCTGTGTAAAGATGGCCACGTCCAGACATGCCCAAAATGTCCATGCTACTGCATATTGCTGCCACCATTCCACAGGAATCGGCTCTAACAATCAGGAGACATTAGGGCAAGTATGCTAAATATACTAAAGCACCTAGATCCGTGTACTACATGCTTTAATGAGTCAAAGTATGCGCACTAAATGTGTTCAAGGATGCTCCATGCACATCAGTCATTTGCATTAGAATAACAACTTGCCCTCACACATTACAAATTCATAGCCAAAATGGCAGTTATGAGCAAATGCAACGGACGTTGTACTAAGCCCACTTTATTTTCACATTAAATTGGTCATTTCTCAAATGTAATTACTTATACCATGCCCAAAAGAACAACTCGAATGAATCCAGTTTTCCCCCCTTTCGCAAGCACATCAGCATCAACTTATCTCTGCGCTGCATAGATAAGTCATATTTCAAGCACCTTGTTTCATGATCACCTAAGGTCAACTTGATCGGCACTAGGTTCGGATTCACATATAATCACAAACTACTGGCCCACTGGGTCAGCAATGCCAAAAACCAAGCACATTGCGACTAAATGCTAAAACCCATATTAAAAAGCCACGAACACGACTCCAATCCACGCCACCTGGCTGACAATTCCTCTGCATAATCGAACCCAAAATCTGCTCAAAAATCAAAATATAAAACAACCCTTTTCCAAAACTTTAGTCTTCCAGGTTATCCAAAGATACAAGCACAAAAAACAACAGAAATCCAAAAACCACAGCCACTCCAAATAATTGATCTTAAACCCTAATTTCAACAAAAAGTCTCAAAAAAACTCATACAAACTGTTTATTCAGTAATCCAATAGCAGCAATGCAGTAAAACCCAAACCCGCGAGAATCAAACAGAAAAGGCCGAAATACAGTAAAGGCCGGCAAAATCGGCCGTAAAATAAAACCCTTGAGAATGCTTCACAGATGCTAACCAGAAGGTCAAACAGACAAATAAAAGGCAAGAAGAAGAAGAAAAAAGTCTTACACACAGAAATGTGTGTACCATACCTTTCGCCTTGATGGAATCCATCCTTCTAAGTGTGAGCTCAGCCCTTTCACCAGCCATTAATCCTGCTCCGCTTCCTCCCGTACACACGCAGATAAAAAATTAAGCACGCCCAAACCCTTAAAACGCTAGAAACAATACAACACGCAGGGAGAGAGTTCACGATAATGAGAGGAAATAAAATGGGTAAGAAGCGGATATTGATTATTAGAAAGAAAATAAAATTAGAAAAGCCATGAACAAGGAAGAAGAGTGTGTTGTAAGGGGAAACAAGAGGGACAAGGGCTGTTTTCGGTAAAAGCCTTAGTTTCTAAAAGTTTACTAGTATTGTACAGTGGTTATCTAGCCTAATGATTTTATGTCCCCAATGGAAGGTAAAGTCCAATACAGCTTAGGTTAGTGGCATAGCAGGGTACAATAGTTATGATGTGGTCTCCAAACGAAAAAGAAATTAACTAAAAATTTATTATATTTTAATTAAGATGGGTTGCTTTAGTCTAGAATCTAAATTAAACTAGAATGAAATATTAAAATTAAAAAATATTAAATAGGAAGTATTTTCTATATTTTTTTATGGAGAGGATTAATATTATTTAAATTAAAAAATATTAAATAGAAAGTATTTTGTATATTTTTTTAATGGAGAGGATTAAGTAGTAAGTATTTTATTTCGCACTTTTCAAAAGTTTATGTGAAAATTTCAAATCACTCTCATTTTTTATAACAATATATACTTAGCAAGCTCTCTATTTAAAACTAAGGTTTAAAGGGTCACATCACCAAATATGATATCTTATCAATATTTTTTTTGTTGAGGTGTCCAAAAAAACCTTAAATCGATAGTTGTGCACTATGTCATGTGATGTGATATCACATGATTTGTTGTTTTCAAATATAAGGAATACAATTCATTCAATTATAAGTACTCACAGCCTGGAATTTGACGACTACTCCTACCTATCATACGAAGATTCTATGATAGTTTGGTCATTTGATGTTTTAAAAATATATAAATATTATTTAAAAAATTTATTTGATAATAAATATTATAAAATGATATATATTAATATTAATTAGAATATTATATTCTATATATCTATAATAAATCTTTTACCATTTACTGATTCTTTAAATAGTCATACATATGGTTTTATAAAAATATAGCGTTTTATATGGTCTAATAAAGTTTGAAGTTGTAATATTTGGTGTAGAGTTGAAAAAACGACCATTGAGACCATCAAATTCCAAGCCTAGGTACTCATCATCAACACTAACAACTATAAAGTCATAACTATTGGTGTAATATTATTAAAAATATCAGACATTAAATCAACAAATGCTATAACTATAGGAACGCGCTCAACTATTGTGTCATTTCCCTAAGAGTTTGATGAGTTTATAAGACTTTAAGAGGGGTAGGACCTAATTTTTATTAATATTATTTAAATAGGAGCTTATTGTTTACTTATTTATATAAAAGGTGTTAGCCTGTAAACATATTAAAAGTAAATATAAAATATAATTATATAGAATAATAGAAAGCTTCCAGGATGAGTTGGAAAAAATAGTTATGGATAAGCATTGCAATATTAAAATCTTAAAAATCAAGACATGTAAAATAAAGAGTGTTATGTGACTTTTTCTCGTGGAATGAAATTGTAATAAATATTATTAAATAAATCTAATTATGAACGTTATTACGAAGGTGTATAACTTTTGTAACCACCCTTGAGACATTATTTAAAACCTATGAATTAATATAGAAGGGTGGGGGAAGAACAATACGGGATACAGAGAATAATAGAAGGATAAATCCAACTCGGGTACAGTATACACTCGAGAGTGTCCTAGCCAGGGTTGTGTTTATTTCATGTCATGAAGGCATGTGGGGTTTTGTGTAGGAACAGTGTCCTCCTGGAGTGCTTCCTTGCCTGGAAACCCTAGGCCTATAACTAATCCTCTGCATGCGGAAAGCAACCTCTCTGTGATTTACAAATATGTATTAGTCGATTTTATTTAGTTATTGCCCTAATATTTCACTGTTGCAACTTATTATCTCAAAGCTTTATTATTGGTTATTGATGTTAATTCATGTTTATAATAAAAGCTCGTCTTTAATATAATTTATAATTGTAGTATAAATGTTTTGAATGTTCATTCAATATAAAATATAAATTTATGAGTAATTAGTTTATTATTACCTTGAATAATTGCTTTTGGAACTTTATTTAAATATTGTGCAAACTCTTCATAATAAAAATAAATTAAACACCTTGCTAATAAATTTATTGTAGGTAAAAGATTAATTACATTAGATTTAGCTTGATATTTTATTTATTTAATTTGCTGCTAATGACAAAATTAACCATAGAGAAAAGTGTCATTACATTTGGTGTCAGAACCAAATTGATCTTAGCTAGAAACCAGAAATAAATGTTAGGGTAGCTCATTACAAAAGAAATTTTCTTTTTTTTATCGGATAAACAAAATCTTAAAAATAAATCTCAATTTTATCAACATAGAAAAGTATTTTGAGCCCCTATTACAATTAAAATTTACCTTATATAAATTACAAATGAAGATGAATTTACATTCAAACTGTAAACTACGAACTTGAGATTGAATTACTAGCAACAAGCCAATATGACGATCAAACCTAAATTATTAACGGTTTTGATAAAAATGGAATAGTTCCTCTGAAATGTTGAGAAAATTCACTTTACAAATAAAATGAATAGATTTTGAAAACAAGAACTACATAAAATGATACTTGATGATTTCCTACTTTTTACAGTTACCAACAAATCAATATTGCTCTAGTTCGAAGTGTTTTGAGATAGGCCATCTTGATTCTTCAGTTCTATTGTGCATGTCTCCATTGCAAATTATACATTAATATTGTATATTACTTATCTTTTGTCAATGCTTTGTATAAAAATAATAAAAAATAAATAAAAGAGAAATATTAGATGTCTGCAGAAAATTAACCCATTTGTTTCCAGTCACAACCTCCCATTCTTTTGCCTTTGCTCCTCAAGGATAAATGTTCTTGACTAATTAAATTCCATTATAATTCTTCTGCATTTTGCTTACATGTCTACCAGAGTACTCTACGATTCTCCATCATGATCCACTCACACTTCAGCAGAATAGGATTCTACGACAATGAAGAAGGTCATGTCACCTCATTCTTAAGATATTGCACTCCAATAAAAATCCATGATGCCTACACAAGAGGATAAGTAGTGTCGCGCCCAAGTAGAAGCTGCAGGAAACCCGTCAAAGACTTGTACAAGGCATAAGAATCTCGTCCAATCTTTTGGAATATTTGACACAATGTGATGATTATAACCAGTTGCCAATTCCAAAAAATTCAAAATCTTTAGATTCATCTATTGCATTCCAACAACTAAATCCTTTGCCATGATATGGTACAGTCACACCCAACAACAGCAATCTTATAGTTTAGATTGTGAAGAATGATGTTCATTCCTTTTTAAGCTTAAACTAGACATCTATGATTAGCTTAGAATTAGTGACCCTCAAGAAATTCACAGCAAAAGAAATATCCACGGTTTCTCCAAATATTGTATAAAATATTATTTCCCTGATATGAAAATTAATAAAGTATTAAAACCCATGATGTGCTCATAAACACCGCCCAAACCATAAAGATGATCTTGCCACCACTAAAAATGGATATAATATTTCCTTCTTCAAAGATTTAGTAATTTTATACTCTCACGATAAAATATGCACGAGCAACTGTAATAATGACCCCTTTTGGAAGTCATCTCATAGAAAACCTTTACTCTGGAAATAATAAAATATCTTTGTAAATACCTTTATCCTATTGCAAATTTATCTCAAACGGAGACTTGCAAATTTGGAGCACTGTGAGATACTTAGCTAGCACCTCCAACTTTGAACAGGTTTGTAAAATCCCAGGTTATGTAGAGCCAAACAATAAAAACACAAATAATAAAGTTAATATATCTTTAAAAAAAAAATTACCTATAATCGTATGATAAATTTAATCTTGAAAAGAAAATCAAAATTTAAATTTATAAAATTTTGTTAGCATGGTAAATTGATTGTCTATTTTTGTTAGAAAATTAAAGAAAACATCAATTAAATTTGCCTTGGTTATAAATTTACGACATCTTGGAGATTGCATTACCTAAATTCTCTTATGAGGATTTCTAAGCTATTATAAATTTTGCAATAAATTGTTGCATGACTAAATTCAATACCCAACATAAAACAATAGTCAATCAATTAAATTATGCTTTATTTCAAGGATAAATTTACTTCATATGTGATATGCAGGCATTACGGTTATTACTCTAAATCCTATAATTATTGCTTTGCTTCTTCATAAGCATTTAGTGTGCAAAGATCACCCAAAACTTTCAAATCTCCATTAAGCAGATTTCTACAGGGAAAAAGTCAATTCAAACAATACTTTTCCAAAAAGAATTTGCCCAAGGAAATGAGATTCATCATATAGCTAAACCGGGGAGCTTCTTTTAGTGAGCCATGCTTTTATGATCTACGAACTAGAATCCAATCAAATGGTAGTTTTTGTTTTTTTTTAAATAACCATAAATGATAATAGAAAGCCATAAAAATTCATGGCACCACAAGTGACAATAATAATACCAAAGTGATTATGGCAATGACAACCAATCAAACGGTAGTCGTCGTTGTATATTATCAACTTGGAGTTTTAAATAATTTTCCCTACAAGATTTAAGGATGGAAACAAACGACATATTTTCTACTACTTCAACAAGGTTTCTGTTAGAGTAATCTTTTATTAGCTAATAATTATTTATTTAATTATTAATCTATTGTACTCTATGCTTAAGCTAAACTTAGGAATCTTATAATTATTCAGGGTTTTCACCTTTAGGGTTTTATCCTCTTATAAGGGTTTTCTGTCTCTTATGATCATTGTAGCATTTTATGTATGCAAACACGCTAAGATAAAGTGTCATCATGCATTGTATACTTAGGATCTTGCACATCTTGTGCCTTATTGTACATGCACTACTTATAAAGTGCCATAGGGGGGTTGATGTTTGTCTTTGTTTGTCATCTACCTTTGTCACGTGAGTGTTCCTTACACAACATTAGCCTAATGATGCGTGTCAAGTGAGTGTTCCTTCCATGACACTATGTACTTTATCTGCACCTTCGTTGTTCCTGGTTTTTCGTCATGTAGTTCTTGTTGGTCGTTCTTTTTAGTGTTTGTGTCCTTCTCCATTTTTAGCATTATGGAGAGGTTTGTCCTGTTGTTCTAATGCTTCCTTGGTTCGATTGATCAGCTCTTCAGGTTTGGTTTTTCATGCCATCTGTATCTTCGAGTTCAGTTGTTTGCCCTTGTTTGCCATCTAATTCGAGTAGTGTCATTTGAGGGCACTCGTGCAGATTATAGTCTTCTCTGCCTGGTCATGTTCTATTTCAGTGGAGGTTCTTTGAATCAGCAATTACTCTTCAACAGTGTTTGTAGCTATTTCATGCTTCAGTGGTGTTCTTGCTCTTTTCTTGTTCCTATCTCCAGGAACACTCTTGTTTGGAGGCTTCTTAGTCCTTCACTTGAGCTTTCATCTCTTCTTGGAGAGGAGTTTTGTTCCCATAGGGTTTTCTCCTTTTTTCTCCACTTTACAGAGATTTTATTGTACTTGGGTACCTCATCAAGCCTAGTTGTTGGGGCCCATTGTTGCTTTCCTGCATTGTTACTTTAATGTTTTTTAAGTCCTTAGTTATTTTTTAGCTATTCTCTAAGTTCATCTTAAGGGGGGGTGTTAGAGTTATCTTTTATTAGCTAATAATTATTTATTTAATTATTAGTCTATTATACTCTATGCTTAAGCTAAACTTAGGAATCTTATAATTCTTTAGGGTTTTCACCTTTAGGGTTTTGAGTATCCTCTTATAAGGATTCTCTCTTTGTTTTTTTATAAAAACTGTAATTATTGAATTGCATTCTTGTTGCACAATCAATATGACTCCTCTTTTCTGGATCTCTGAATTCTGGCCTCCATAGCTTTTTTGCTTCTCTCCTTCTGTGACAGGTTTGCATGCAGGTGATCTTTGGGAGCTGTTATAAAAAAAATAAAGAGAGAATCCTTATAAGAGGATACTCGAAACCCTAAAGGTGAAAACCCTAGAGAATTATAAGATTCACAAGTTTAGCTTAAGCATAGAGTATAATAGACTAATAATTAAATAAATAATTATTAGCTAATAAAAGATTACTCTAACAGTTTCTAATTTTGTTCAAATAAATACTGAATGCAATCTGGAACCTCAAAATGTGTTTTAAATACTTGAAGCCAAATCAAAATTATTATAAAACCAAGAAAATTTAGGAAATGTTGATTTGTTGTTTTGAATGTTGATTTACTATTTTGAATGAGAAGATTTACCTTGAACTTTTTATTCAAATACCTTCAATAAAACTAGCTATAAAAGTATAAATTTCAATTTAGCACCTACACATGACTCCAGTTTTCTGCATCAGCCAGGCCTTTAAGTGGGAATTCAATTACACCATTCTTGTCACCAAAATCAGCCTAGGGATATAGAGTCACTGGCAAAATTTTAAATGAGAATATGTTGAAAATAAATCTTAACTCCAACCAATATCTTCATTTATTAGGTTGCAGAAACAACTTTCAAACAACTGAAACATTTCTTACCTCACGTCTCTAAACAATATTCTCATTTAAAACGCTGCAATTTATTTTATTCCATCTCAAAAAAATAAAAAATTAATAATTAATCAACACCTCTAAAACCTCATATTCTTTGACGATTATTAAGAACGAACATTGTTCTTGTAAATTACAAAGTGTGATAGTCATGAATAAAGTATTCAAATTTATGTGTGGCAATGGCCCTGCAATGCAAGTGAAGAGAGGAACTGCAAACGTGTTGCTAATGGGAATGCCAAAATTGTTGCTTTGTTCTTATAATAATAATTTTCCCCCAAATCATCACTAGGTAAATCATCTTCCATATTATGAAAGATTATATTAATAAAAAAATATATTGATTGATTTTGTAATGGGAAACTACAAGTTATCAGATTGCAGAACTACAAACCGAAGGAATGCCAAACCATTATTGAATACAATGGAAAGAAACAGTTCATTGCAGAATCGAGTATAACAAAAAAAATACTCAATTCAATTACAGAGGAGATTGCAGGAATAGGAAAGGGTATCGATGGCACTCCTATAATACTCAATGTATGCAAGCCCAATGCTCCAAATCTCACCATGGTTTATTTACCTGGTATAACAAGGGTTATTGTGCATAGGCAACCACAAGATGTCTACGAGAATATTCCATGCATCATAATGCAATATATAGCTCCCAAGGAGAGCATAATACTGAATGTGTCATATGTTGCTCTGGACTTCCCCACATGTGAATCGATTAGAATGTATCTGTAGACGTATAAAAATGACCACATTCCTAAATGAATATTTTATGTTCATTTCTCTATTTAATTAAATCCAATTTAATTAAATTATCCACATTCCTCTATTTAATTAAATAAATTACTCAATTTATTTAAATTAAATTCACTATACCCATTTAATGAATAAATCATTTTATTCAATTAAACCCCCTATCCACTTTTAATTAAATTCAAATTTAATTAAAAAGTTATCCTAAAATTGAATAAATCCAATTTATTTAATTTCTCCAAATTACAACCAAATTGAATTAAATCATTTAATTTCAATTAAATCCTATTATCCCCCCATCCACTTGCAAAATCCCAAACCCCTTCCTAATCCCTTCTAGAATCTTCTAATCGCTTCTAATTAACCTAACCCTCCTCTAAACTTTGTCACATCCCTAAGCAAAGGGAGGTCACTTCTCAAATGGCCCAAAGTCTTTGATAACCATTAAAGGTTTTCAACCTTCAACCACCAAAACCCTTAAAGTCTTTGATAACCTTTGAAAGCTTCCAACCTTCAACCACTTAATCCACAAAGTCTCCAATAACCATTAATGGTTAACTCAAACCCTCCTACATGGTTAAAACATTTGTTTTGACTCAACCTCTACCCAACCCAAAGGTCTCATCAGGCCATTAATGATTTGACCATGATTATCTCTTAATCATTTGCACAAAAGTTTATCCTTGGATTAACTCTTAATCCAGTGGGTAAGCCTAACTTAGACTTGACCCTTAGCCTTTAGATAACCATGAGGTCTTCTCAGGCCTTTAATGCCTCCAACCTCTTCTTTCAACCCAACCCTATGTTGACACTTGTCACCATTTCATTGGTACAAATTGTGCACATGGATCCCCCAACTTTCAAACTTGACCCTTGATTAAACCATTCAATCTTGACCATCCATTGCCCTGTTTATGCTATAAATAGAGCTCTCATTCCTCCATTCTTAACAATCATCTTTCAAATTTGAAGCATCACACTTATGCTCAAATTCTTTCAAGCTTTCATTTCATATATGCTCATCATTTAGCCTCTTTTAGATCAGAAATTAGACTAAATATGCATGTTTAGAATAAGTTCTTTATCATTTTAGCTCAATCATAGATTAAATATATCATGCTAGGATAGTATTCTTACTAATCTCGTCATCTTATCATCTAGTTTATTGCATTCTTAGCATCATACATAGCTTCGCATCTATTTCATACTAAATTTAGCAAAAGCATCTCTCGTTCTCATATTTGCCATCCCTAAACCATTTTGCTCAGTGATCTGAGAGCAAAAATGTTGGTTTGAGGGACATTGTGAGATAGAGAACCATGGGACCCTCCTTGGGAAGTTGAGTAACACTACGTTACTCCATAGCTTGCACCAAGAAGTCTTGTGTGTGTGTGTGGACTAGTATTAACTAAATTTTTACATATTAAGTTTTATTCGCCCACTTTTCCCGCATACAGTATCAACGAGTAGATAAAATAGGGGAAAGAACATTGGTTGTTGTCACTAAGGTAGACAAAGCCCCCGAGGGTGTAGTATAGAAAGTCACAGATAATGTTGTAAATATAGGTCTTTGGTATGTTTGTGTGAGAAACAAGGTTGGGAATGAAACTAATTCTGAGGCAAGGAAAGTGGATTTTTCTTTTTTTAATGTGATTAAAATATAGATATATAGATAAGTAATAATAAATAAATTCTAGACAGTCAAAATATCTTGCTCGTCAACAATCTTAAATCGATTACATTGGTCTATAATATATCCATTGAATGAGGGACTTAATGATACAAGTAAAAATCCTACATCATACCTTCAAATTTGGTTGTACAATGATTACATAAAAAAAAAATTATGAATGATGATGTGGATACAATCAATATAGCTTTATTTTCATTCAATCTACAATTTAAAGGCACCTCCTTTTAGAAAACTGCTCTCCAAATCACAATAGGTACAAAGAAAATCCAACTAATTTTTATATCTTAGGTAAGGATATAGGCTATAACATGATCTTAAGATGACAGTGGATCCATAAGATGAAGGTTACTTCGTCCATGCTCTTTCAAGAAGTTTGATTTATTCACTTAAGAAAGTGTATTTTGCTAAGTGATATCCAAATCCTTTTGACCTTATTATAAGGCATAGCCAGCCAAAAGAACTAGATTCATGACAAACATGAAACTTAAGCAAATCAAGTAGATAGTCATAATCCCATAAACATAATTTTAAATATTGTATACTTGAAAAGAGTCACATTTGTAGCAGAGTCAAAAGATCATCCCAAATGGTATTTGTATTTGTTTAATGTAATAATATGAAATACTAATATGTGAAAATGTGGTTATAATATAACCAACAGGTCTCTATATCATTTGAAGAATTGGTAAAATACTAAGCTATTAGAATATTTTTATTAAAATAATACAATGTCAGATAAAATTCAAAAATAAAAGGTTCTCTTATACTTAGACACGAGGAGATGTACAATTTTTTTTTATAGGGGGAGAGAAAATCTCTAAAAACTACTCATTACTCCTTCATGACGGGGAATGGTTGTGTATAGTTATACCATATTAATGGGTTAGGTTGATCAAATATATTAAAACTCTACTTGATTATGTCCATTTCCAGAGCCTAAAGTTGTGAAAATCATAATAAAAAAAATGTCATGTCGGTCTTATGGGTAGAGTTGGAATTTATTTATAGAGATCTCAAAGTCGATTATATGCTAGTTGATAACAATTGCATAGTCAAATTGACAAATCTTGAAATAAAATTATAAAAATCACAGTTGGCTATATTAGAGAAAAATGTCAACAAGATTAAGCAATAATAATAGATGGGATGTTCTTAATCAAGGGTTGGTATGATCTCAAGTGGGTACACAAACCTCCAAATACATATTGCATTATGTTTTTGAACATGTGGCTAGGTAAAGTTAAAATCCTTATCCTTCACTATTTTGTCTTATACCTCATGTAATATATAGTCTAATAATTTCCAATCCTATTTCATGGAAAGTTTTCTTACATGATTCTAACTGTGAGTGGACCATTACTACCTGATCAATTGATATTTTTATTAAATAAATATTCATTTTTTTACAAAGGAAACATTATACCACTTTTTTATGAAGTTCTCAACGCATGTTAATAGTTAACCATTGTTCTATTTTTTTTTATTGATAAAAGGTTGAAGCCAATAATTTTATTATTATTAAAATTGATTTTACATATCCATTCAGTGTGGGAACCGATAGGAAAGAATGGAGGGAATAAAACCTCTGGTCTAGCCTAGATCCATTATTGGATCAGAGAAATCAAAGGATGTTATAGTCTGCTAATTACATTATATAAGATACATACAATCCTGGATAAGCTACAACCAGGAATATCAAAAGAAATTCTTAAGACCCAGCCGCACTATTTCCTCTATATTGTGATTCACTCCTTTCCTTGTTTAGGTATCCTTGCTGAAGTATACAAATGCCATCTAGATCACAAAAACTAGTACTATGTCTATATCACCTGCAAAGGAGCACTGTTGCTTCTTGCTAGTTAATTCTGAAGCAGCCTCAATCCATAATTCTGCACAAAACTTGATTCTTAAAGTAGAAAAGTGAATATTAGAATACATGAAAGATATACAAGCAACCCTATGCTCCTTTGAGGCTTGTTTCTAGTACAAATACAAGCATTCAAGGTCTTGTTATAAACATTCCATGCACATCAAACAAACAACACATTTTCCAAACCACCAGCTCAACTGTTAGCTATTAATTGAACCTACACAGATAAGCTATTGAAAGCATATGATTTATCTTCATATTGTATTAAAAAAAGATTAGATAGTTGAGAGGTGCATTGACCATCATCCGAAGCAGTCTCTTTCTATGTCACCTTGTAAGAACCCATAGTGCAGAAACTTCATTCAATAAGAAGGTTAGGCTAGATAATTTCATTGTTCATTAAATCTTCATCATTGATCATTAAAACCTTACTACAACTGAAATTTCAGTCAATCGATATGATTACCATCTTGAAAGTGACAAGCCAATTTAATCTCATGGATAAAACCTAGTTCGAGATGAGCAGCATTGAAAACTTCTGAAATTCAAATCATCTGTTGAGACCAACAATAAATGTTGGCATATGTGCAATGTGATGACATGATGATATTGTATGTTGTCATTGATGTCAATACGCTGAAGTATGAACCGGTATATTGAAGTAAGCAAACTGGCAAGAGAACCGGTATATGTGAAAAAGTGAAGCGATATGTTGGTTCAAGTGAAGCGGTATGTTGGAATGTGAACCGGTATATGGAAAGTTTTGTATTGGGGTTTCATTTGGTATGACTACCGGTTGGTAGTCTCAGCTTCAGGGTTTCCAGTTGATGCATCTCAAGTCTGTGTGATTCGACTGACAACATCCTATGATGGGTTAGCATTGAAATGGAGATCAGATCGTGTTGCCACGTCAGCCTTGTGCACGTGAAGGATTTCCTTGAGGATCTTGCATGAAGAAGATTGATCCTATCTACCTCAGGAATGTGCAAAGTCTCGGTAAACGGTGGAGAACGCGTGATGGGTTATTAGCTTCCACAAGCGACAAAGAACAAATGATGGAGAAAGTCTTGAGACTTGTTCAAGATCATTTTACTCTATGCAATGTGATTGAACGGTCAGGATTGAACCGACTGTATTGATAAACCTAAATGTTTAGGGTTTATGCTACCGACCTATCTGTTTCCTATAAGGTCGATGATGATTTGCATTGTGAAGTTGTTGGCAAATGTTATGTGTGTATCCAAGTGAAGAGATACTTGATTCTTGCTAGATCGGAAAAGTGTGTTGATACCTGTAGAGTGTGATTGCAGAAGCAAAGGAACTAAAGTGGATCTACATTGGCATTGAGTGTTGTTATCAGATCAGTGTATTACCTGTTGACTTCTAACCATTTCAACAGTTGGAAAATCCCTTAATCGGGTAGCTTTAACAACTTTGTGTAAATCCTTTAAGAGGCTGACTTAAATCAATGAGTTCTTCAAATCCTCTTGTGAGGTAACCTTTAACAAGGTTCTAACCTTTAACAAGGTTCTAACCTTTAACAAGGTTCTAACCTTTAACCGAGTATTGAACCATCCCTTAACCAGGTGATCCCTAGCAGGATTGCTTCCTAGCAGAACCTATTGTAAAGTCCTTAACCGGACTAGGCTCCTAATAGAGCGGACTTCAGAAGAATTCAAAGAACAACTTGTGGGTATTCATCCCCATCGTAGTTTTTCCCAGTTGGGTTTCCACGTGAAAAATCAATGTGTCATGTGTGATGCTTTTTCATGTGATGATTAGTGTTTTTTGTTAAGTGGTAAAGCATGTTGATCCAGTGGTCTTTATATTTCTGATGAATTACTTGTTTATGCATATGGGTGAAGTGGATAGGAGATATTTGGTGTGGTAAAGATCTAAGTGTTACCGGTTTATGTCTTTCACAGTCTCACTGTGTTTTACCGGTAGTGCCCTGACTTTGAGCAGTGATTCTGTTTACCAGTTAGTGCAATTTTGACAGTCAAAGTGGTTTAAGAAAGTTTTTGTCTATACTGATTCACCCCCCCCCCCTCTCAGTATATGTTGAGTACTTACTATTCATCATTATTCATCAATTGGTATCAGAGCCTCCTCCAAGTCCTCTGTGTTGTAAGCTTAACCGCTTGAGGAAAAGATCCTATTCTAATGATGAAGAGGGATGGTCCTAAGTTCAATAAAGATAACTTTAAGATATGGAAGGACATAATGAAGATATACATTAAAAGTATGGGTGCTCAACACTGGAGCTATGTTGAGAATACTTATGTTGTTCCTACCGGTACTCTCACTGATGATAAAAAGAAGAGAAATTCAGGAGAATGGGCAAGTAATGGAAGCTCTCATCAACAACCTATTTGATGTTAAGTTTATAGATGTTCAGGAAAAAGACAATCCCAAAGATGTATGGGATACTCTGGAGTCTATCTATGGCGTTGATGAGCATGTGAAGCAAGCTAAGGAAGAAAGCCTTAGAGGAAAGTTTGAAGATATGCAGATGGTTGAAGGAGAGACCATTCAACAATATGGGATAAGGATTAAAACTATTGTTGGAGACATCAAGAGTGCAGGAGGTACAATGGATGGTTCCACCATTGTTAGCAAAGTTTTGAGAACCTTATTACCGGTCTATGCAATAAGGGTTGCCACTATTCAGGAGTTGAGATCTATTGACAAGACAAAGGTGTCCCTTGATTCTATCATTGCTAAGTTGACCGCTTATGAGCTAAATAGTTATGATGGCAGTGTTCAGAAGACTGATTCAGCCTTTAAAGCATCTGTTGCACTATCTAGAAAGGGTAAAGAAGTTAGTACCAGTTGTGAACCTAGACAAAGCAAAGATATGGATGATGAGGAGATCTTGATGGAATTCGAAGCTCTTCTAGCCAAGAGACTTCCTAAGGGAACTAGTAAATACAGAGGTAAGCTCCCTTTGAAATGCTTTTCTTGCAATAGGATTGGACACATTGTTGTTAACTGTCATAATAGTGATAATAAGGACAAACCAGAGAGGTTTAAAAAGTTCAAAGGAGGAAATAGGAGAAACTATCTTGTTGCAGTTGATGAAGGTGTCAATGGTGATGAATCAAAAGATGAAGAAAGTGAAGACATAGTATTCGTAGTTGTCAAGGAAGATGTGTTAGACAAGAAGGCTCTTGTCTCCCGCTTTGATAAGTCTAATGAATGGATTATTGACAGTGGTTGTTCTCACCACATGAATAGTGACCGGAGAAAGTTTCTGTCTTTGGAAGAGTATGATGGAGGTGTAGTCCGATTTGGTAATGATGCACCTTGTATGGTAAAAGGAAAAGGGTCCATCTCTCTAAATGGAAAAAAGTAGTGTTGATAATGTGTATTGGGTAGAAGGTCCAAGGCATAACCTTCTGAGTGTTGCTCAGTTGAATGATAATGGACTCACTCTAGAATTCAAAGATGGAGTGTGCAAAATAAAAGGAAAGAGTGGTGAACTGATGGCCACCGGTATGCAGACCAAAGGTAACCTATTTCAGTTAAATGCAAATATCAACCAATGTCTAATGGCTAAGTTTGATGACAATTGGATATGGCATAAGAGACTTTGCCATGTAAATTTTGATAATATTATGAAGGCCAGTAAGATCAAGGCAGTTAGAGGACTGTGTGTGCTGAACAAACTAGAGAATCCTCTGTGCAAAGAATGTCAACTGGGGAAAATGTCTTCCTCAACCTTCAAAGGTAAATCTTTCACAACAGAAAATTTACTTGATCTTGTGCATACTGATTTGTGTGGTCCTGTGAAAACTAGGAGTGTTCAAGGAGATAGATACTTTATGATTCTTACTGATGATTGCTCAATAATGATGTGGGTCACATTCTTGAAAGACAAGTCTGAAGCTTTTGGAAAGTTCAAAGCCTTCAGAGCACTGGTTGAAAAAGAAAGTGGTAAGAGAATCAAATGCCTTAGAATTGACCAAGGAGGTGAGTTCACTTCTAGTGAGTTCAATAAGTACTGTGAAGAAAATGGCATCAAGAGGCAACTGTCTACCCCCCGGACTCCACAACAGAATGGCCTAGCAGAAAGGAACAACTGGACTGTAGTTGAAGCAGCCAGAACAATGTTGATTCAAGGAAAGGTTGCTCACATTTTTTGGAGAGAAGTGGTGAGCACTACAGTCTACACTATGAACTGGGTACTCATCAAGAAAGGTAAGGATAAAACACCTTATGAGTATTAGATCGGTAAGACTCCTGTAGTGAGATACTTTAGAGTGTTTGGTAGCAAGTGTTATATCAAGAGGAGTGAACACCAGAGCAAGTTTGATGCAAAATGTGATGAGGGAATGCTCCTAGGATATTCCACCAAGAGCAAAGCTCTCAAGTGTTTCAACAATAGGACTCAGAGAATTGTTGAAAGTATCAATGTTAGAGTTGATGAAACCTCTAATAAACCTAAGGAAACCGGCAGTGAGCAAGTGATAGATGAACCAGTTGTAACCTTCTGGGAACCGGTTGCAAAACAACCAAGTACCAGTAACAGTGCTTCTACACCGGTAGATGTTGATGCTGATGAAGATGAGGATGAAGAAGAAAAGCAAGAGGAATCTATTAAGATCATTCCTAGGTATGTAAAATTGAATCATGATCCAAAGCAGATCATAGGAGATAAGGATGCAGGAATTCTTACAAGAAGAAAGGTTAGAGAAAACTCTTGCACGATCTCTAAATTTGAGCCTAAAATATTTAAAGAGGCACATAAAGATGAAGACTGGATCAAGGCTATGGAAGAGGAACTTGACCAGATAGAAAAGAATGGTACATGGTCTTTGGTACCTAGACCTGAGCATAAAAATGTTATTGGCACCAAATGGGTTTTCAGAAACAAGCTAAATGAAGATGGCACAGTGGTAAGAAACAAAGCCAGACTGGTATGTAAGGGATATGCTCAAGAAGAAGGAGAAGACTATGGAGAAACCTTTTCTCCAGTAGCTAGATTGGAAGGATTTTGAATGCTTCTTGCATATGCAGCCTTCAAGGGATTCAAAGTGTATCAGATGGATGTAAAATTTGCATTCCTGAATGGAATACTTGAAGAGGAATTGTATATAGAACAACCAGATGGGTTTGCTCTATCAGAAGACAATGATATGGTGTGTAGGCTACATAAAGCCTTGTATGGATTGAAGCAGACACCTAGAGCATGGTGTGAACGTTTACACTCCCATCTTGTGAAGATTGGAATTGAAAGAACAAGTGAAGATAACAATATCTATCTGAAGTCAGAAGGAGATCAGATTCTGATATGTGAAGTATTTGTTGATGACATAATTTTGGTGGAGATGACAAGATGAGCCATGCATTTGCATATGAGATGAAGAAGGAATTTGAGATGTCACTTATCGGAGAGATTAAGTTTTTCATTGGACTACAGATTCAATAACTGGAAGATGGTATCTTTATCACTTAGTCCAAGTATGTCAAAGAGGTGTTGAAGACCTTTGGCATGGAAGACAACAAACTGGTGGGTACACCGATGGTGACCGGTTGTAAATTGTCAAAAGAAGATGACTCAGCATTGGTGAATGAGAAGGAATACCGATCAATGATTGGTAAGTTGCACTATGCAGTACACAACAGACCGGACATTGCACATGCAGTGGGCATTACTGCACGTTTCCAGAAAAGTCCAAGAGAATCCCACTTGGTAGAAGTCAAGCGAATTCTTAGATATCTAAAGGGAACTATTGACTATGGATTGTGGTATCCATATAGTAATGATTTCAATCTCAAAGTGTTTACAAATGTTGATTGGGTTGGTAATGTGGACGACCGGAAGAGCACAACCGGCGGAGCATTCTTTCTTGGTGTTAGACTAGTCTCATGGATGAGTAAGAAGCAGAGTTGTATCTCCCAGTCTACAACAGAAGCAAAATATGTAGCGGCATTTATGAATTGCACTCAGACAATTTGGATGAAACATGTATTAAGTGGTTTCAAAGTCCCTGTATTTGAACCGGTGAGTATCTTTTGTGACAACACAAGTGCAATTAATATTTCCAAGAATCTGGTTTTGCATGCTAGAACCAAGCACTTCGAACTCAAGTATCATTTCTTGAGAGAGAAGGTTCAGAACAAAGAAGTTGTATTGGAACATGTTTCCAGTAAGGAGCAGTTAGTAGATATATTCACCAAGCCTCTACCGAAGGCTACATTTACCTATTTAAGAGGTGAATTAGGGGTGTTGCCCCTTCAAGAGGTGAACTAAAGGTATGTGCTCCACATTAGTCAGGTATTACATTGACAAATCTTTTCAGGATTGATGTGTTGAAGGATGCTACTCCTCAGGGGGAGCAACATAGTGGAACTTGGATGTCTGTGCCTCCACTTTGGCATTGTTGTCAAAGGGGGAGAAGATGTGAAGCGGAGAGATATTTTTGTATATTACCATCAATGCCAAAGGGGGAGATTGTTGGCATATGTGCAGAGTGTGATGACATGATGATATTGTATGTTGTCATTGATGTCAATATGCTGAAGTATGAATTGGTATTTTAAAGTAAGCAAATTGGCAAGAGAATCGGTATGATGATGTGAACCGATATATGTGAAAAAGTGAAGTTGTATGTTGGTTCAAGTGAAGCAGTATGTTGGAATGTGAACCGGTATATGGAAATTTTTGTATCGGGGTTTCATTTGGTATGACTACCAGTTGGTAGTCTTAGCTTCAGGGTTTCCGGTTGATGCATTTCAAGTTTGTGTGATTCAACCGATGACATCTTGTGATGGGTTAGCATTGAAATGGAGAAAAGATCATGTTGTCACGTTAGCCTTGTGCGCGTGAAGGATTTCCTTGAGGATCTTGCATGAAGAAGATTGATCCTATCTACCTCGGGAATGTGCGAAGTCTCAGTAAATGGTGGAGAGCGCGTGATGGGTTATCAGCTTCTAGAAGCGGCAAAGAACGAACGATGGAGAACGTCTTGAGATTTGTTCAAAATCATTTTACTCTATGCAATGTGATTGAACGATTAGGATT
Source organism: Cryptomeria japonica (assembly GCF_030272615.1). NCBI lineage: Eukaryota > Viridiplantae > Streptophyta > Pinopsida > Cupressales > Cupressaceae > Cryptomeria > Cryptomeria japonica. Next base: position 112,100,759 of record NC_081410.1, on the reverse strand, counting down.
GAACCGACTGTATTGATAAACCCAAATGTTTAGGGTTTAGGGTTTATGCTACCGACCTATTTGTTTCCTATAAGGTCGACGATGATTTGCATTGTGAAGTTGTTGGCAAATGTTATGTGTGTATACAAGTGAAGAGATACTTCATTCTTGCCAGATCAGAAAAGTGTGTTGATACCCGCAGAGTGTGATTGCAGAAGCAAAGGAACTAAAGTGGATCTGCATTGGCATTGAGTGTTGTTATCAAATCAGTGTATTACCTGTTGGCTTCTAACCATTTCAGCAGTTGGAAAATCCCTTAATCAGGTAGCTTTAATAGGCTTTGTGTAAATCCTTTAACAGGGTGACTCAAATCAATGAGTTCTTCAAATCCTCTTGCGAGGTAACCTTTAACAGGGTTCTAACCTTTAACCGGGTATTTAGCCCCCTTAACTGGGTGATCCCTAGTAGGATCGGTTCCTAGCAGAACCTATTGTAAAGTCCTTAACCGGATTAGGCTCCTAACAAAGTGGACTTCGGAAGAGTTCAAAGAACAACTTAGTATTCATCCCCACCGTGGTTTTTCCCAGTTGGATTTCCATGTGAAAAATCAGTGTGTCATGTGTGATGCTTTTTCATGTGATGATTAGTGTTTTCTGTTAAGTGGTAAAGCATGATGATCCAGTGGTCTTTATATTTCTGATGAATTGTTTGTTTATGCATAGGGGTGAAGTGGATAGGAGATATTTGGTGTGGTGAAGATCTAAGTGTTACCGGTTTATGTCTTTCACAGTCTCACTGTGTTTTACCGGTAGTTCTCTGACTTTGAGTGATGATTCTATTTACCAGTTAGTGCAGTCTTGGAAGTCAAAGTGGTTTAAGAAATTTTTTGTCTATATTGATTCACCCCCCTCTCAATATCTGTTGAGTACTTACTATTCATCATTATTCGTCAATAAACACCTATGATGGCAGAGAGGCAAAGAAAGGGGAAGAAAACACAAAGAAATATGCATATATATACATACATACATATATATACACACATACATACATATATATATGTATGTATGTGTGTGTATATATATACATATATGCATATACACACACACACACATATACATATGTGTATATATGTCTGTATACATAAATAAGAAGCCAAAAAATGGAGACCAGGAGAAACAAACATAAGCAGATATAGACAAAGAAAGGATGAACAAAATATATCTAAAAGTTTATATACTCATATATATATGAAACTAAGCATATGATAAAATCTCCAGCATGAAGATGAAACAGATAGACATGCGGCAGAAAAGTAGCCTTCCAGATAAGGAAACCTTGCGAAATCTGAGTAAAAGATCTGTAGAATATGTGTCTGAAGCACCGTCTCGAAGATCATTTAAAACCAAGAACTAGTGGCATAATTATATCGATTTAAATTGTTATAGCTAAAACCAAACTAAGTTTTAAGAGCGTCATTATTGTATATCAAAAAGGATCATTCCATAGCTGGTCCCAGTTCCACCATTCTGATGCCCGAGCCAGAGCCTGAGCCTTCCCCCGTTGCCATTTCTTGAGGTGCAGAGCTCGCCCCTGTGTTCGTTTTGCCTTTGACTACATAATCTTTTGGGATTCTTCCAGATGTGGACACTTCTAGCCCAGAAGCCCGAGTCTCTGATGCACCTATGACACTGGGGTTTTCAACCTGCAACCCAACCTTCACTTATCATATAATCTACCCACCATTCTCTTCCTGGCTCTTTTACTATGCCAACCCATTGCTTGAGAAAACTAATATTCCTCCTTATATCTCGTTTCCGTCGTAAAAAGGACTTTTGATCCTTGAACATGAGGATGGGTCTTTTGAAGGCTATCCTGATTGTCTCACCCTTATCAATAACCTTTGAGACTCTCTCATAATCTTCCGAGTAAGGGATAAGAAGTTGGTTGTCCACACAGTTAATAGCCATCTCAAGATTTTCCAGATATTTGTTTTTGAAGATTAGCCTGCATAATGTAACGACATTTACCTTGTTTTCCCCCATTGTGAGTAAAATGCTTGCAAAGCCAATAGTAATATCGTTTTCTACTTGCTTCCTATGTTCAATGTTTATGAATTCCTCACCTAAGATCGTCTTAGTCGCATGAATGACCAGATCATCTTCAAATTCTAGAATTTCTAACCAATGTTTTTTAGAAATTTCTCTGACAAAGGCCATTTCTTGTATCCCTGGACACAAGCAAATACCAGAATCCATAGTTGAGGGCAGAATGTGAGATGTTGAGGTTAATTTCTTTGTTTTTAGGGATAAAAGGCATATATTGATGGATTTTGGCACTTGGTAAGGAGATAATCAATGAAATCTCCAGTCAGGAGATACGTTATCTTTGTTGGCATATGTGTAGAGTTTGATGACATGATGATATTGTATGTTGTCATTGATGTCAATATACTGAAGTATGAACCAGTATATTGAAGAAAGCAAACTGGCAAGAAAACCGGTATGATGGTATGAAGTGAACCGGTATAATGATGTGAACTGGTATATGCGAAATGGTGAACTGGTATGTTGGAATGTGAACCGGTATCAAGGTTTCATTTGTTATGACTACCGGTTGGTAGTCTCGGCTTCAGGGTTTCCAGTTGATGCATTTCAAGACTGTGTGATTCGATCGATGACATCCTGTGATGGGTTAGCATTGAAATGAAGATCAGATTGTGTTGCCACATTAACCTTGTGCATGTGAAGAATTTCCTTGAGGTTTTTGCAGGAAGAAGATTGATCTTATCTACCTCGGGAATGTGCGAAGTCTCAATAAAAAGTGGAAAACGCGTGATGGGTTATCAACTTTCAAAAGAGGCAAAGAATGAACGATGGAGAACGTCTTGAGATTTGTTCAAGATTGTTTCATTCTATGCAATGTGATTGAAAGGTCAGGATTGAACCAACTGTATTGATAACCTAAATGTTTAGGGTTTAGGGTTTATGCCACTGACCTTTCTGTTTCCTATAAGGTTGATGATGATTTGCATTGTGAAGTTGTTGGCAAATGTTGTGTGTGTGTATCCAAGTGAAGAGATACTTGATTCTTGCCAGACCAGAGAAGTGTGTAGATACCTGCAGAGTGTGATTGTAGAAGTAAAGGAACTAAAGTGGATCTGCCTTGGCATTTAGTGTTGTTATCAGATCAGTGTATTACCTGTTGACTTCTAACCATTTCAGCAGTTGGAAAATCCCTTAACCGGGTAGCTTTAATAGGCTTTCTATAAATCCTTTAACAGGGTGACTCAAATTCATTGAGTTCTTCAAATCCTCTTGCGAGGTAACCTTTAATAGGGTTCTAACCTTTAACCCGGTATTTAGCCATCCCTTAACCAAGTGATCCCTAGCGGGATCGATTCCTAGCAGAACCTATTGTAAAGTCCTTATCCGGACTAGGCTCCTAACATAGCAGACTTCAGAAGAGTTTAAAGAACAACTTGTGGGTATCATCCCCACCATGGTTTTTCCCAGTTGGGTTTCCACGTGAAAAATCAGTGTGTTATGTGTAATGCTTTTTCGTGTGATGTCTTAGTGATTTCTGTTAAGTGGTAAAGCATGCTGATACAGTGGTCATTATATTTCTGATGATGTATTATTTGCTTATGCATATGGGTGGAGTGGAAATGAGTTATTAGGTTTTGTGAAGATCTAAGTGTTACCAGTTTATGTGTTTCACAGTCTCACTGTGTTTTACCGGTAGTGCCCTGATTTAGATTGGTGATCCTGTTTACCAGTTAATGCAGTCTTTACAGTCAAAGTGGTTTAAGGAAGTTTTTGTCTATACTGATTCACCACCCCCCCCTCTCAGTATCTGTTGAGTAGTTATTGTTCATCATTATTGATCAATATTTCCATGAGTACCTCTTCATCTCATGATAACGAAGGGAAATCATTAACTGGAGAGTTTGGTAAGCTTTTGTATCCAAGTGGCCAAGCTGGATCTACCTAGGTTCAAAGCTTGACACCAAATAATGATGTCCAACCCGCTTGGTGGTACATGTTGAGGCATGTGGCAAATAATTAGAGGGAAAGAAAGAAAAGAGCATAATAATATGTGAATAGATATGACTACATATACATGTATACATGTATGTATATATATATATACATATATACATGTATACATGTATATGTATATATACATACATGTATATATACATGTATACATGTATATACATATTGTAGCGTCGTAAATTGTATGCACTTGCTAGGGTGGTACAATTTCACACCTAGTTTAGCACCCGCCTTGGCGCATTTTGCTTTTGCATTTGCATTGCATTTCTCCTTTAGCACTTAATTAATTAAATTAATTAGGTCCAAGGTCCTATTCAATCATCATCCATATCATAAAGTTGGGCCCTTCTCATTAAAGAGTGCCCCTTTCATTTTATTCCTCCAATACATCATTTAATCAAAAACCCTAATTAGGTCCTATTTTGAACTTGGGGGCTTGATTTCGGGGGTCAAAACATCTCAAAATTACCTGTAACTTCAGGATTCTCTCTAAAATCATCATATCCGACGGCCCTGAAAATTTGGTGAAAAGTTGTCGGGACCATGGCGCCCGGAGTGCACATGGTCTCGGACATTTTTCCCGAAATTTTAGGAGCACGATCCAATCATAAAATAAAGCTTAACCCCAAGAAATTGGCGGGAGATTCAATCTCTAGGTCGGCCAAAAGTTGAAATTAAGACCTAGGGTTTCATATATAAGAGCTCTCTTTCTTCATTTGAAAGGATCAGAAATTTTGGGTTTTCAAGGACCTTCTATGCAGCGAAAGAGCAGATCTTTGAAGACTTCAACAACATTCAACATCCATCCATCAAGCATTCATCAATTTCATCCATCCATTTAGGGCTTTGAAGACATTGAAGAGTAATAGGAGATTACTGACTGAAGATTGGCTTGTACCCCTCCCTTGGGATTGGGATCTTGCACACACACAAGGTCTGCACACACATTACTTTTACAATACAACCTGGCTATTCGTGGAGGTGGAAATCACCGAAGCGGGGGTTTGACTAAGGCAAAACCCTATATAGCCGCCCAAAACACCTTTTCAGATATAAGTGCAGGTTTCGGGACTCGGACGACGCCGCAGGTTGCAGATCCGGGAGAAGCAGACTGAGACCGACCTTCCCACCAAATTTTAGAGCAAAAGACCAGGACAGGGGCATGGGGCGCCCTGGTCCTGCCAGGACAGGGGCGCTGGGTGCCCTGGTCCCTCTGTCAGACAGCATTTTCAGCATTTTGACAGCTTTTCCAGAGTGCAAAACAGTAGTTTCAGGAATAGTTTCAGGGGCATAATCAGGACAGTGGCGCCCGCGCCCCCGTCCCGAACATTTTCATTCATATTTTAACACCGGGTATGCATTTACATTCTTGTCTTGTCCTTGTGTTTACAACTTTCCATCGTTTAAGTTCAATTCTGCAATCTTGTTATTAGTTCATACTTGCACTTTGGGGTTCGGGATTGAACTTGCATCATTTTATCTTTCAATTGCAACAAAGGAATAGAAATCCTAATAGGTAGCCCATGGCTCTCTCTTCCACATAAAGAAGTAGCCAATTGTGTGATACCTCTAGGCTCTTTCGTATTCCACAAGTGTGTGGTTGAAAGTGAGATTAGGGCATGTTTGCTTAGTGTCACTTTTTCTCCTACACATTTTGGTGAACCCGACGTGAACTCCAATCTTCTCTAATTCCAATTTATGTTTTCAAATTTGAGTGTTTATGCTATTTCAAAATCAAATTTGTATTTACAAGTTTTAATTTCTTGCAAGATTCAAAAATCTGGAGGAAATTTTTGCTAAAACCCTAATTTTTCAATTCAAAGTTGAACTTGTGGATAGCTTAATTGGGATCAATAATTTCAAATCTGATTTTCTAAATCTACATTCTAAGTGCTTGCATTGGTTAAAATTAAACATTTCCTTCTATTTTGCATGTGTTGTCATTTGAAAGGGGAAAATTGATGTCATGATGCATTCATTTCATAGATGCGATAATGGGTTAGCTTCCCATGTTTCAATTTTTCCTCCTCCTAAAGAACCTCCCCCCATCTATAACAACATTTTAGTGCCTAAAAGAGTTGCTACCAATCCCTTTGAGACTCTCCCATTCTCTAAGGATGAAGACTTTAAGAGTGATCTTGACAATTCTCCTAAAATGTGCCCTTCCTATTTAGCTATCCTAGAGGAAGAGAATGATATCATAAACACCTTTCTTAATGTTACTTCACCTTCCCTACATGATGCCTCTCTAAGTGAAAAGGTATTGATGGACATTGACTTATTTTCTCCTAAAGTTGGTCCTTCCAATGGGGGCATGTTAGTGCAACAAGAGGTTATGAACACTTCTTTCAAAGATCTCCTTCCTAAGCATGAATCTTTGGAGAAATATGTTCATGTTCCTCCTAAAAAACACTCCCTTCATGAGGATCCTTTTGTGCAAGAAGATGACATTATCCCTACATTTCCTAGTGATGGCATTTCCTTTTCCAACAAAATTCCAACTAGAGATGATGAATTAATGATAAATGCTTACCCTTCTCCTAAAGTTTGTCTTACCCATAAGCATCCCTTAGAGAAAGAAGATGAAATAATAAGCAATTTCCTTAATCCTCTCTCCCCTAAAGATCATATTGAACATATTTTGAGGAAAGAGAATGAGTTTAACACATCTATTGATGCTCTCCCTCCTAAGGATGAGGAATTAATAAACAATGTTATCTCCTCTCCCAAAATTGACAATACTTCAAACACTCCTTTCAACAACCTCACTATTTGGGATGAACCATTAGAAGAAGGTGTAGATTATTCTCTTCCACATGAGAGAACCCTAGCCAAAGGGGATGAAATCAAGATTGAAAACTCCCTCGATAGTTTCTCACCTTCCTTAAATCTCAATTATTCTCCCTCTAAAAATAAGGCATCTCCCTCTCCTCAACTTGGTTCTACTCATAAGGAAACCCTAGTTCAAAGCAAGATGGTTAACATCTCTTTCAAAGATCTCCCTCTCAAAAGTGAGACTTTAGAGAAAAATGTTGATCCTTCTCCTAGAGAGTTTATTCCCCTTGTAGATCCTTTGATGATAGAGGATGATATGACCTTTCCTAGTATTACTCTGCCTACTAGAACATCAATGCCTACCCCTTGTCTCTCTCCTAAAATTGATTTAATCCATGATGATATTTTAGTGCAAGAGAAGACTATCAACAATTTTTCCAACACTTCTATTCATTCGTCTAAACCATCCTCAATCAATTTGATACATGTGAATGAGACACCTAACAAACCTCTCTTCACTATCCAAGGTGCTTGTCCTTCTCAAAATTCTCAACCTTTAAATAAGCCTATCTTAGTGGTTCAAGGTGGTTATGCTAATGATTCTTTTTGCACTCCTAACAAACCTATTATTACTGTGCAAGGAGGTTATTCTACTAAGAGCCCTTATGAGTATGCTAAGCAACTGACTAGAGAGAGTTATCATGCGGTTGCTCATACCTATAACACAAGAAACAATAGGCAACCTAATCCTCCTCCAGTTATCTCAACTTCACTTCCTCCTTCCCAACCTATTCTTCCTCAAGCTCCTCGTATTTCACAAATGCTTAGTAAGGACTATGATCTCATAGAACAACTTAAAGCTACCCCTGCTAAGATATCCCTTTGGGATTTGATCCAAACTTCTTCCGCTCATCATGGAATGTTACAGGATGCCTTGAAAGATTTGAATGTTCCTCCACCTAATACATCTAGTAATATAGTGTCTTTGGTTAACTCTGTGATGAATCCTAAAGCTCAAATTGTGTTTAATCAAGATGAGTTGCCTACTAGTGAAATTCAACATCAATATGATCCCTTGATGATTGTGGTTATCATAAATGACACTGCTATAAGACGAACACCGATAGATAATGGTTCTGGCCTTAATGTGTGTAGCATTAATCTATTGCATAAGATGAATGTGGATACATCCCTTATTGAGCCTGACTCTCGTCCCATTCGAGGCTTTGATAATGTGGCTAAGTCTTCATTAGGTATTATCACCTTACCCATCACAGTGGGACCTGTTACTTTGCCTACTCCTATCCATGTTATGTCGGGAAATCTAACATACAACTTGTTATTAGGGAGACCTTGGATTCACAGTATGCAAGCTGTCCCCTCTACATTGCATAGACAAGTTAAATTTATTTATAATAATAAGACATATACCTTGATAGGTGATACTAATTTTCAAGCTTGTTTGCAAACATCTACTTCCAAAGGGAGTTCTTCTAAGCCTTCCTCTTCTAGTGATGACTCGTTAAACAAGATACCTATGGATGAATCATCACCCTCTGATAATCAAAATTCTTTGGATGAGTCTGAAGTTCCTGAAGAAAATTCTTGTCAACTTGAATCTACACATGAAAAGGCTTTTGATCCTGAGAAGGTTCTCGCAGAAGATGATTGGGGATCTCTTGATTTCAATCCCACCTTTGTAGGTGAGTATAGGGTTCCTCCTAGAGAGCTTAAAGTTAAAAAGAAGGAAGAAACTAGAGATCAATCAGTCTTACCTGAACCTATGAGCAATAATTTTGTGGCCGCTTCTCAAACTTCTTCTCCTCACACCTCTAATTCTGAAGAATTTGATTCTTTGTCTTACGAAAAACCACCTTTTCTTTCTGAAATGGCTAATCGTTATGGTCGTGGTTTTCATATTTTGGCTAAGAGTGGCTATAGTGGAAATGGTTGTGGCGCAAATGAACAAGGAATTAAAGTTCCTTTGGAACATAACATGCATGAATATTCATTTGGACTTGGATATAATCTTTCTAAGCCCACCAAAGCATCTAAAAGACCATCTCTCAATGTGAATGCTATATTTAGTAGTGATGATGATATCACTTCAACTAAATCATCTTCTACTTCTATCAACTCTTATTCCCCTCATAAGGAAATCTTGGCGATGAACAAATCTCTTTATGACTCCCCTCAAATTTCTAAATGCACTTATGAATCTTTATCTCCTATTCATCATAAAGTCCTTTCCTCTAGGGATAAGGCTCTAATAAATTACACTCATCCCTCTTCTAAGATTTCTTGTGTATTTTCTTCTTCAATTTTTATCACTTTATACATGTTTTTTATCTCACTTATAGTTGAGCATTTAGCATGTCATATTCAAATACCTCATTCAATCTATCATGTCTTTAAATAACATTAATGGCTCTTATGTTGCTCATCATTATGTGACATTGGTAGCTCATTTACTGGGGGCTCATTGTCATTCATGATGGTACAATTTCAAGTGCAATCATATTTTTGAAGCAACATAATAGCCTAATTTTTCTATGTTATCTCTTGTTCCTATGGGGTAATAATGTGGAAATATTGATCATCTTTTCTTTAGAATCCTCTTTTCCTAGATATGGGAGAAGATGTGTATTCTCTTTCTTACCTTACCCACTTCTTGTGAGTATGTAGTACATTTTGCTTATGTCTAAATCTCTCCCTAGAAGATTGTGTAAGTCCTTCTCATTGTCCTTATCCTTGGGAGGCAATGATCTTTCCTTATTTTTATCTAAGGATCCACTTTTTCCTATTTCGTGGATGGTGTGAACTTTATTACTTGATGTTATTCCTTGTATGCATTTGTTGTTGTTTGTTCAAGGATCCTCTCTTACAAGAGGTGTAAGTCCTTGACTACAACCTCTTTTGCACCTAGTAAAATACATCCATAATGAATTCACTCTCCCAATTGAGTTAAAAAGAGCATCATCCTTCATTAAGAATCACTTTCACCTCGCAAAAGAAGGAAGTATTGCATTCTTATTCTCTTCTTTGTCTTATTCTAGAAGATGTTATATTTGTCTAAGACAATTCCTCTTGGGGATAGGTGTCTTTTGTACAAAGATCTCTTCTCCTCTAAGGATCTCCTTTACACATACTACAAGATATCCCTTTCCAACTATCTTATCCTTGCTTAAAGAGTGCAAAACTCTCTTGCTTGGATCTATGACATTGTTGCATTTTTGGGGTATCTTCTTTTGTGATGAAGGTAGGTATCCTTGTTCTACTTTGCTTATGACATAAACATTACACTTTTTGAGCAATGGGTCATTCTCGGAACCAGAGCACAGACTCTTAGAGCGAGATGTCTCCATTTTTCTTTTATGCAAGCTGATTATTCTCGGAACCAGAGCACAGACTCTTAGAGCGAGATGTCACGCTTTTGTACTATACATATACAGGTTGTAGCATACTCGGGCATAGACTCCTATGAGGTGCTTCTAACCTCCCGTACACACACATGCACGAGGTTGAGTGGAACTAGTGGCATAAGGCTAGACTTTCTCACTCTCCTCGCTTACATGGATCACCTAGACAGACTCTAGGGGCTAGTTTTCCATGTCCTTTTCCCATGGATCACCTAGACAAGATCTAGGGGTGAGAAGTCCATGTTTTCTCTCTCACTATTCTTCTCATGGATCACCAATGTGTGTATTCATGCTTTTTTCCTTTCTTTTCTTCTCTTTGCATTTTGTTTCCATTTACATCTTTCATCTTGTGTTAGAGAACTCTCAAATCCTCACACTCTTTGTTGTGTTGGAATTGAGATTTAGTCCTCTTTCTTACCAAATGATTCTCCATTAGTTTTTGATCTCATATCAAATCTTCTTGTGAGCATTTGTCATCAATATTCTTTAACAATTTGAAGTGGTAAACATGATACCCTGTTTCAAGTCACTAAAATTAGCAAGCCGAAACAGGGGGGGCATATAGCTACCCTCGAATTTTCATCACCGTCCTTAGTAAGCATTAGGTGATTTTGTGATCTAACATGTGGTTTTGTAGGTTGTGGTTCCTAACTGAGTACTGCAGATACCGCTGGGGGCTTCGTTCGACAGACTTATGGATATATCCTTTTTCAAATAATGTTTACTTTTCTGTACTTTAGCTTGCATATGCACGTAGTGTTCATATGACCGCTAAAGTGGGGGCTAAATGTAGCGTCGTAAATTGTATGCACTTGCTAGGGTGGTACAATTTCACACCTAGTTTAGCACCCGCCTTGGCGCATTTTGCTTTTGCATTTGCATTGCATTTCTCCTTTAGCACTTAATTAATTAAATTAATTAGGTCTAAGGTCCTATTCAATCATCATCCATATCATAAAGTTGGGCCCTTCTCATTAAAGAGTGCCCCTTTCATTTTATTCCTCCAATACATCATTTAATCAAAAACCCTAATTAGGTCCTATTTTGAACTTGGGGGCTTGATTTCGGGGGTCAAAACATCTCGAAATTACCTGTA